>NW_020450707.1:469946-729957 GCF_003343035.1 Apteryx rowi
GCCGCGCTGCGGGGCCGGCGCAAACCGGCGCAGACCGGCGCCAGCCGGCGCGGCGGGTCTGGCGTAAGTGTCTTCGCATGGGAGTAAGTTGTGTAAAGTGAGCGTCTGTGGAGCCCTAGAGCGGGATCTGTGTGCGGCCCTGGGCGTCCTTGCTGCCGGGCGCTGTGGGGAGAAGGAGCCCAGCTGTGGTGGGGCCGGGGAACGGGAGGGCGGCCCCTGCGGTCGGCCGGGCAAGTGCTCTTCAAAAAAAAATATATATATATATATTCTTTCCATCCTGTCTTTGCAAGAAACTTCTTAAGTGGCRCTTGTCAAGTCACTTAACTCAATTAGACCATTCCGCAGAACACCGCTAATTGCCTTTGTCCCCTGTTCTGGGCGCTGGGCTTTGATGTGTGGTGGTGGATTCGCACAAGTGGTGAAAAATCGCAGCAAAAACGTTCCTGGGAGCATATTAAACGCTGTGAAATGCTATGCTTAAAAATCAAGTCTAAGGTGGCTTAGAGTAGATACCCAAAATTAATAGATGTATTTGACCTTAATCTGTCTTCCTGGACAAGTTTAATTCTGGCAATTTTTTAACTCTTGAGCTCTTGATTTTGAAATGTTAGTGTTCTTTTAATGTGGATTTTTGTATTTAATATCACTGTGTTTTTAAAGAAAAGCAAAAATTTCCACTACAGAAATTTACTGGAGTGAAACACCCCAAGACTCTGGACATGTCTAACATTAATTGCTCTTTCCAYATAAATTGTTGTTTTTGAGATGAGCCTAAACTGGGAGCAAAAAGTACGGAATTAAAAATCCCTTTTCAAGAGACAAATTTAAAAGGAAACTAAGAGGGCATCTTTTTCGGGGTGATAAGGATATTGTTCATTTTGTGATCGCTGTGCTTGGAATGATGCAGGAATCTTCCAGTGCAAAACATTGGAGTGATCTGGTGATGCATTTGCTGCTTCACAGCAACCTGAGTTCTAGCTTTGCTTTTTTTTTTTTTTTTAAGACTTTATTATTTGTCATATATAACCTATGTAGAGATGTAACAGTTGTGATATCTATGTGTAATTACAAATATTTGAAAATATAAAATATAAAATATATTAAAACGGTCGTATGTACATATTTGTATTACATTCCGATACGTAGTATTATTAGTACTACTAGTTTGGAGAAAAGCTTTAATTTTTTCTGTAGTCAAACTCTTCTTGCCTGATCTTTCTAACTTGTTGGCTTCGGTGCCTAGTTCGATGATAGTAGCTTTCTTTTCTGTGTTAGCAGCGTTGTGAGGCGGTTTTACTCTGCCCATGAAGAACTTCAGACAAAATCACTTGCAAAACTATGGCTTTGTGCAGCTAGGAATAATGACTGTGTGAATTAATGACTGATAGGAATTAAGACTTTAGGTCAACAGTGGTGTTTCTTAAGTTGATGATAGGAAGAAGTGCTTGATGTGCCTCTGCTGTCCTCCTTTGAAAATGAAAGGAAAGAAAAAGGCTTTTCAAATGATAAAGGCATACGATAGATTTCCAGAGGAGCTAATATTAGGAAGTTTGCTTGTTGTGTAAAAATGCATTTCTGATTTTCCAAGAGTTTGGGAAGCAAGGCTGGTGAGGAGATGGCATATCTTTTATATTATATATATGATTTTACTATCTTTCATTCTTTCCCTGTTTACAAGAAAAAAGCTGAAAATATAAAAAAATCAAACATAAGCAGCAATTTTACATCTCTGGTTTTCATTAATTTAACTTGTTATGCTCACATGAAATAATTTCAAGTGTGCTGTTAAAAAATGAATGAAACTCTCAGTACTTTAGATTGAAGACCCTCTGAAGAAAGTAGTTACGAGACATGCTGATAGTATAGAAAAACTCCTTGGTTATTAAAAAAAAATCTAAACTGTTTTCTTCGTTCCTTTGACGAGGCTAGTTTTGTGAGCAGGATTCTAACAGAGCGGGAGAACTCGTTGCTTGAGTGCACTTACTTTAGTTCCACATCTTATCCAACTCTAGGAACTTGAACTTGTCATTATCAGACACAGAAGGTCAATGCATTAGCCATGGTACTAGCTCTTTCATGTGGCCTTTCTGAAGAGGAAAAAAACAGCTTTTAATCTTAGCTTTTATAAAATACTGTGTGTACTGGGATACATCCTAACTTGTCATTTTCTCGTCTGTTTTAGTGCTGGGGGATATCTGGAGAGGCTTTATGATGCCACACAAATACACACGTCTGCAGAAGGCCTAATCTGAAGTGAATCTTTTATAAATAATAAACAACAAATAGACTCCTTTTAGTTATATTAACCCCCAAATAGGTCATGTACATTTGTTTTAAATGCAAACATAACAATAAAGTAAATTCCCTAGGTGGAGAATTTGATGTGTTTGTGCAGATTTTCTGGACATAGTACAAAAAAAAAGCCAACACCTATATTTTATCATTTAAAATATTTATATATGGTCTTTTAAAAGTCCTGTGTTTGAAATACTGTTTATAATAAACACTGTGCTTGAGAACGAATTACTTAACTGAAAACTAATTTTAGAAATATAGAAACTTAGTGGTTTGTGTTGTTACCAGAAAAATTGTCAGCTTTATCTTTTTCCTGCCTCAAAATAATCTTGTTTTTCAGTATCTATGCTGATTTGAGGTGTCTTCTTTAAGTTGAAACAAGTTGGTGTTGAGTTATCCAACTGGCAAGGCATATGTGCACGGCACATCTATATCTCAGATTAACTTTCTAATAGCTCATACCTAGTTCTYATACTTAACATTTGTTCAGTTTGCAAATATGTTAATAGTAAAATGATAGCCTAGACTAGTGTAAATTGGCATATTTAGTAAGTCAGTACTTATGTTAAAATAAAAGAAGGAATTCACTAAAGAGGAGGAGCTGTGAGAAGAAAATGTGATTGCATGAATTTTCTGTAAAATGGCTGTCTTATACCTTAGGGGARCAGGGTGTTTTCAGCGTCTGGTCCATGGGGTCTTGTGGTTCCATGGACGACTACTCAGGGTTTTGTGAAAGGTGATTAAGGAAAGCAAGCCTTGTGTCGGTAGGCTTTCACTCTCTAGCCTATATTCCTCCATTGGAAATATTAATAGGGTTTTCAAATAAAAAAGGCTGAAAAGACTTCCTAGGTAATCCTTTCAACGCTCCCCCTGAATATAAGAACTAATATATTAAATTCTGTGGGTAGCTACAATATAAAGCTAGGCATATCTGAGAAATAGGTAATTTATTGTGGTTGTTTGGAATTAAAATGGCTATGACATCTGTTGTAATTTTCATACTATTTGTGCCTAATATAATGGTGTTCAGATTTTAATTAGGGTCTTTAAGTGCTGGTGTAATACAAATAATACATATAAGATATCTCACAGTAATATTAGACAAAGGTAAAATGTTAAAAATTGTAGTGCCACGTTTTCCAGCTTGTGTTCTTCTGTGGTGCGAGCTAGAATCTTAAGTTGTGTGTGTCACCCATTGTAATATACATAATTTCTGCTTCCCTATTCATTTTCATCCCTGAGATGCATTGTAAAAGTGTAAATCCATCACTAGATAATTTTCACTTCCATTATTTACAAAAATGAATAGTTAAGCAAGTCATTGTTATTAGTGGGATGCTATTGTTGTTTCACAGAGATAGGGACTGCCAAGGTCTTGAATGATGTACACTTGGATGTTCTTCCAAGATACTTGTACCTGTTTCATTTGGGAGGAGTTTCACTCATGTAAAATCAAACAGAAACAATTTGAGTAGCCTCTGAAAAGAAAAGAATTGAAAATGGGTATTAATGAACTATTTAATATTCTGCTATGGAAGAGATGCAGTGATTTTGCTGTTGACATTTTTGCATGGAATTAAAGAGATCTGGTGGTTGTTTTACTCGTCTGTCTTTGTTCCTGGAAGACTTTTCAGTGTCATCAGATTTGGTTTTGTAACCTAAGAAATATTTTACAGACATGCAGACAAGTAAAAATCTTTTTTTTTTTTTTTTCATGAGATTTGTTGGTGTTCAGGACATGATCCTTTGATGAGTTAGAAATTTTAGTTAACACTTTAATGAATTTTTTATTTCTTGAATGTGTGTAGAAAATGTATAGGCTCCATGATTCACAATTCTGGATAAATTCTTTAAAGAATATTTCTGGCTTATTATTACTCAATATTTTATTGATTTGTGAGTGCAGAAGTTCACAATGCAAATGGAACTGTTCAGAGCTATAGATCTTCACTGCGTGGTCTACACTGACATGCTTTCTTGCTATGTTCACGTAAGCATTTACAATTCGAGGTTATGCAGATAATACTATGGCAGAAATTATATAGGTAGCTGTAGAATTCTTGTCATAGATTCACCATTATATCAGAACTCTGCTGGTTCTTTAGTTCTTCGTTAACACCAAATCTTGTTTATRCTAGTACATACGCTAACGCTTACAGTGAATTAGTTGTGGAGGAAGAAAATTGAGGCAGGGAGCCTGGAAGGCTGGGGTTGCAGATTTTTTTTTCAAATTGTTAACCAGCCCTGATACTGTGGTATCCTTTGCATGAACTTTTTTGTAAAGCATAATAGCCTTGACAGTAGTGCCTTTACCTCTTCAACACAGGGGAACCTGTGGAGCCTCTAATAGAGGAATCGATGGAAGTAGTCTATGGAATTGGTTGTTTCTCTCTCTTTGCTATATCCTTTTCATTACGCAGTGTTAGTTAGTACAGTTAGTTGCCTTCACTTTTTCAGCTGATGGTACTGTAACGTCAGTGGCTTGTACTGAGACTGGTATTTTCGAGAAACTTTGCTGTGAATGTACGCAACGACATTTATGTGTTTACTGYATGAATGTAACTTGATAACCATTCCTATTATTCCTCTTTGGTAGAGTCTTTCATCATGTGACTGGTTGTTTCATTGTAGATGAATAGGTAATTTGGGAAGCTTTCTGCAAGTTCTCACTGAATAGTCTTAGACTTTATAACCTTTCYTATGTTGTTATAGTATGTTACTCACCAAAATGCTTGTGACTGTAAAACATCTGATTCATGTGACTTATCAAATTTTTCTAACTTACATGTGTTCCAGCATATTAAAATAATAGGAATATTATCATTGTAGCTTGTCCATTAATTTACTTCATATCAAATTATTCAGAGGCACAGCACTTACAGAAGTATTTTGGTGTTGACTGAAAAGAAGGATTAGCAGTATATAATCTTAGCAGTTACTGGACCTTTTTGAAAGTGTATCTCTGTAGCAATTAGACTTTTTTTTTTTTGCTGCAGACCATAACAACAGAAAATGAAGTCAGGCTGTGTTATATATCTTTGTTTTTAACTGTTAGTATCAGGGAGTGTTACGTAGTAGTTTTCCTCATTGTTTCTGAGGAATTATTTTGAAAGGTATTTTCCACTTTCTTCATTACAATGATATCACTGTAGATGTGGTGAGAATTCTTCACCAATATTCATTTTAATACATTCCACATTTAAAAGTGGAAAATTGAATCACAGTTCACATTCCTGAAAGTGTTCTTCTCTTTAGGTATCCAGCTGAAGGGTGGCATTATTTAGGGCAATACTGCATTGGATGCTGTTGTGTATGGTAGTAAGCCATGCTAAAATGGGGTGTTGCCAGTAAGTGGAACCATAACATGTTTATCCTCCAGCACCTTCATTTTTCTTTTTTTCTAATCTAAATGCATCTTACTCAAAATCACCACCCAGGATTTTCTGTTTTTCTCTTGATTCATTTCAGTTTGCTTCCTGGATCTTGTATCTAGCTTCATAAAAAGCACCCCTTGACTTTCCAAACTTTTGCCTTCCATATTTAAGTTTCTTTTACCTGTCTACTTTTCTCTCTACCACTTTTGATGATTAGATTTTCACTTACGCTGTGGCTGCCTAGTCTGTTTAGGCCTCTCTGAGCCTTTCTCTTGTCTCTGTTTTTTTGTTTGTTTGTATTTTAAGACTCTGATTTTCTGTTTAACATTGTGATTCCTTTAGCCGTGCACCATGTGTAATACTGTATTAGCGGTTCAGATGCAACGCCTGGGAGGCTGAAGAATCTGTATAACTGTTTCAGTTAAGGATGACTTGAGATTCCTGTCTGCAGTTCCCTTGCTCCATTTTCTGTGCTGGGAACTGCCTGATGGGAATGCCTCTCATTATACATGACCTCTATCTCCTGCTATATTTTTTCTCTCCTTCAGTTTGGAAACATCAGAGAAGAGTGACAATGTTTTTTACAGCCAAGGTCAAAGGAGCAGGGAAATTCTAGGCATCTAGCACAGAGCAGAGAGGTCTTTACTCTAGAGCAGAATGTTATTATGTTGGTCGCAAGTGATGTCACTTTTCACTGTTAGAAAAAAATCTCGGGTGTGAATTGAGATTAAAATCCAATATTGTGCATTTTTTATAGATGACAAGAAATGTTTGGTTATTTAAAATTGTATAGCTGATTCCAGTACCTGGTTTTGATCATCTTACACCACAAACCCTGCAATTCTTTTTCCTTTGGATTTGTCCACTTGACAAAGGTTGTTTTAATATGTGACAGATATTTGAAAGATAGAGCACTTTTTTTTTTGTGGTTAGTTATGCCCTGACTGGCAGATTTAAAAACAAAATTAAAAAACAGATTTTACACAAAAAAGGAGGAGAGTGATATAGTAATCTATATTTATTGCCTCTTTCATATGATTTATAATGACTGGCCTTTGGGCCTTATCTTTCTGAAAATATTAACTGATGCTTTCTTCAAAGATATTCTTCCATCTGCAGCTTTTGTTATGACTTAGTACCTGTTTCTCAATCTCTGTATTAATGTATTAAGGAGTAGAGAGAAGGGGTCCACTTGCCTGATAGCTTTCCTTCCCCACCCACCAGCCCCATACAGAAATACGAATTATAGAAGTAGACGTGGGCTGGTGCGATTTTTATATGAGAGGAGGAAAATGCTGTGTGGAGACTAGCACTCTGTGTGGCTATGTCCGCGCTGTCTTTTGAGCATAAATTCAAAATCATGGTGAGTACAAATTCACCTTGTGTTCATACCRTTATTTGAGTTGTGCGGTTTTGGTCATGCTAGAAGAGGGGAAACTTGAGCCTGCACCAAACTGAAGTCAGCCCCTCGCTTCCGTTCGGACTGGTTGGCCATGAGCTTGGCACTGCTTTTCAAGCCAAGGGAGGCTGGACTAGGCTGCAGAGAGAGGCACGGGAAATGACATTAGATTAATATTCTGAGCATAGCAATAATATTGCTGTCTAGTAATTTTGGTATTGTATACATTAGAGGTGTCAATATTAGTGTGATACAAATATATACTGGTATGGAGTCAAACTAGTACTTTTTCTAGAGTCCTCTCATAACTTACCTTTACTTTTAGACTAGAAGGAAGACCACAAGAGAGCTTTTTTTCAGTCAAATGGACAAAAAAAATTCTGTTTGTTCACACCCAAGCACTGCTAAATTTGTTTTTTTTTAATTTACTTTTGTTAGGCACTTTCTGGATTAACCCTGAACAAGAAGTGGAATTACTGAATCAATGCCCAGGAAGTGATATTACGTACTTCAGTCCAGAAGTCCTTCATACACGGTGAGAAAACCTCTTCCTTTTATATTTCCAAATTCAGATTTGGAAATCCAGATCCAAATTCAAGTATTTAGTAATATTTAAATGAATTTTACGTAAAAGCTCTCCATTTTTTAGTTTCCAGTCAAACACAGCCTGAACGTGTATGAGTTGTGGCAATAGTGTGAGTTAAAGATTTTAACACAGGTTAGTCAKTTACCTATTTTCAGAACATGGTTGTATGTTTAAGCATTTTAAAGACCATACAAGCAATAATAGCTTTAGCAATAGTAAATAATCTTCATAATTTTTGAGACAGTTGCAGCAGTAACTGTTCTGTCTGTTTTAATGGCCACAGAATATGTAGGTGTGTTCTGTCTGAATAGACATTTTTGTAAGGAGAAGCTTTGTTCCAGGCTCTTACACTGTTCTGGGAGGTTAATTTCTGAAAATATGGGATATAAATGCAAATATATGTTTAAAAATATTGAAACAAATGTGCACATTGGCTGGTTGCTTGCTATGGTATATTGTTTCTGCAGTAAGTTTGACAATGATGTGATCAGTATAATTTTGTTTTGATGTATCCAAATACAATATGCAATATTATGTATAAAAATATATGATTTTTTTTTCTTTGTTACCTAGTACTAAGTATAGTTTAATTCTGTCATCAGTGCTGTGGAGAACTAATTACACAGTCAAATTTTGGCCAAAACCAATTGAATTTTGAAACAAATAATATAGAAGGCCTCTCTTTATGTTAATTGTATAGACAGATTTGTGCAATTGCTGCAGCAAGTTGTAAATGATGTATGAAATGAAAAACTCCTGTCTGATGCAGAGAGCAAATACGCCCAGTGCCATCTTTGCAATCACTGCTATGAGAAGCTATTTGTTGTAATATTGTTCCCGACATTTGCCAGCTTCTAATTTTTAAAAAATACGCTTCTATTTGAAAGAAATGCATATCTTTATCAGAAACAGAAATTTTTTAGAAAAAAAAATTCTTAAGATACTGCATCAATAAATATCCTTAAGAAGTTTTCTAGATTTTTGTACATTTTTGTTTGAGTTCAAACAGCATAACTTTACAGTATGACATACAGGGAAACTGATATGATGATGAGAATGCTTTCAGCTTTCATAAAGTGAGAATTTTGAAAGCCTGAATGATAAGAGTCAAAAGGAGAGAGTTCAGGAGTGCGTTGAAGTCATTTTTTTGAGAGGTCTAGTGGGTTGCGGATCTAGAGTGGAGGTAAGATTCATATCAAATGGGGTTTCAGGAGACCAGGACGAACTCGGCAAAAAACCTCAATTAGGAGCCCAGGCAGAGTGTCAGTCACAATTGAGGGATGGTGGAAGATTGGGYCTGGCTGGACAGAACATCAGGATGGAGAGAAAGAATTATGGGTAGGGAAAAGATAAAATCTGAGAAGAAAGGCAGATCGGAAAAGGCTTGGAAGAAGGGCCAGGTTGAGGGCACCCAAAGATAGAAGGCTTGTGCAAATCAGAGTAAATTCTTGTCTAAATGGAAATCTGGAAGCTACATTTCCTGATTTATTTTCATGTCAAAAATAGCTGTGGAGTCCAGTATATTTGCTCTTTTTCTTGTGTTAACTGCATGCAGAGTAATATATCAGAGTTTTATGGGGTATGTCATGCATTTGCATGATAGATTCATAGTATGAAGTCTTGGGCAGAGAGTTTTCAGCATGTTATTCAGTTTTTCTAGATATCCAGGCTTTTCTCCTGCACTTAATGCTCCTGTAGGACAAATGAGATTATTTCAATTAAAGCATATGCACAAGGATCCAAAGTAACATTGTCCTGGTAACTGAAACATCTGTATTTTCTAGCATTTCAGTTTGACTACTTCTGTGTCATTCTTAAAATGTAGTTCTGAAAGTTTGTTTAGCGAGTGTGTGCATAGGTAACTACGTACATATAAAATATACAGAATTATGCGTATTCAGTGTGTGACTCGGTGTARGAACAGTGCCTAAATAAGTGAGCACTGTGCCTGATTAAGGCTCTTCCTGCCTATAGTACGACTAAAACAATTAAAAACGTTTGGTATGCTCAGAAGGAGGAAACTTGGAATTACTTAGCTTGAAGAAGTGTTTTTCCATGTCACCTAAAAGTCAAAAAAGCAAATTCTGCCTGGGCTTTTTCCTGAAAACATTAGCTGCTCCTTTTTTTAAATACATGTTAATCTTACCTCCCAAGTACATGAATTTACACCTCATTATAGGCTTTTGGTCACATTAGAAATTGTATATTAATTAACTTTTTATCTAAATTGAAAAATAAGCCATTAAAATTCTTTAAAACCACAAGAAATCGTAGTCTAGCAATGTCAGATAGTTTTTAGTGTCTTTTCATTAGTGGTCTCACTGATCGCTTGGATGCTGTCCTACTGCTAAGTCTGTCTTTCTCATCTTTCCTATGTAATGTTTCAGATAATAATTGTATAAAAGTACAAAAAACCTGCTATGCTTCTCACTGTAAAAGCATTCCTATGGCAGAAAATCCAAAAATTTGACTCTGATGGGGCATCCATGTCAAACGTATCAAATGCATTTGTTTCTTTAAAGACAAAAAAATCATGATGAATAATATTTTGCTGGATGGAAATACTCCTCCCTCCCTCCCTCCCCTGAAATCTTGGGAATCTCAAAGCTGCAAAAGGCTTTCTGTATCATTTATGATTCATAAGTGGATCAGTGTTATTAAAATCCACAGGAGCCCTTTGTTCATTTAGTCAGTCAAAGAGCTGTCCATCAGTCACTGTTCTACGCAGGAGCATCCTTTTGCAGGTTTATTCAATAACCCCTTGGTGTAAAAAATAAGCTAATTATGCCACTGAAGTACAAAGATTATTATTAACTGTAGAAGATTCTTGCATCTTAGTTTTATAAACATACCAAAAATGATCCCTCAAGTAGAGGAAGCAAGTTACAGTCCCCTTTCTGCACTGAGTATTTGCATATTTATGTTTCCAGTCCTCTTACCCTGTAACTTTGTTCAGTTTGTAGATTGATAATGGTCAGGGTTTTTTCCATTAATTTTGAAAACAACACTGGAAGGAAAATAATTTATATATTGCAGTATCAAATGTCTTACAAAGGAGAAAATAGTGTCTGACAAAATTAAAAGCTCTTTCAGAAATCTTGCTTTATTCTTTCCCTTACTTTTTTTTATATTTTCATGTGTTTCTGTTCTCTAGTAACACGTACTTCCTCACAGCTTTGTTTTTCTACTATGCTCATGCAAGCAACCATTTAAGTGGCTAGAACAAAAAAGAGATTTTAAGTAGAAGATGACAGCATGTAGATGACTTTTAAAGCCAGCATCTAATTTGATTGTTTTAAAGATGGTCAGTATTGCCATTTTCTTAATATTAATTCCTTCTTTCGGTATTTGGGCCATCAGAATTGCCTGGCTGATCCATGTATTCTGATTTCCCATCTCCTGTACTGTGCTGTCAGAACGAGTGTGCAAAATGTAAATAGTGAAGTGATGAATAATAACTTAAGTTCATTAATGTTGGATCATACYTTTGTATTCCCAATGCTTTCTATGCCCCCTTTTCTCCTGCTTTCCCAAATGAGGATCCCAGTCTGCTGTTCTGTGATTTCATTCTCTTGTCCCCCACATCCAAAGTCCATGCTGCAGCTCCCGAGTATACAAGTGTGTTCTCTGTGCAGTTCGAGTCCCCTACTTTGCTGAAGATCAGGTTCAGAAACTTTTGTAGGCACTAGTGAGCAGCTCGGTGCTGCTCTGGTAGTGTGTTGTCGCTGTAGATAACAGGAGCTGGCCTGCCAGGGAGCTTGGCTGCCAGCCTCCCGCTGCATRGTAAATGCTGCCGCAGTAGCTGACTGTGGGGACTGTTTACCGTGAATCAGCCTTTACGAACGGCGGTTACYGCGCATTTGATTGTGGTCCCGTACCTGCCGTTTCCCAGGGACCTGGTGCTTACAGTTTCTGGCAGCTGATTCTCTGTGACTGCATCTTTGCAATTTCTGTTCAGTTCAGAGTAAGCAGTCACACAGAAGTAGCTGCTGCATATAGCTCAGTAGTGGGGAGCAAGAGCAGGTCTGATCGGTGTTTATGGTATCTTAAATGTCCCCAGCTCGCTCCCTCCCTCCCTTCTCTCTATTACAGTACTTTACAACTCCTTCACACTTACAACGCTTGTCTCCTCAAACTTGGCATGTCCCAAACTCCCATATTCTTGTGTCATCAGCGGAAAAGAGTTATTGCACCCAAGTCCCTGCAGGCAGCCCATCACGTGGACGGCCAAGATCAGCAGCTGGGAGCTGCTGGCGTTGGCTTTCAGCTGCTTGGCCATTCAGCCTCTGCTTATACACAGCGGGGAGAAAACTGAGCATTGGTTTTTTTGTTCTCCCCTTGCTCTCCCTTACCTGAAGTTTTTGATCAAATTATGAAATCTCTTTGTATCTTGGTCTACTAATCTGTAATTTACTTTTTGTTTTAAAATGTATTGAAATCTACAGATGGCAGTTACTCCTTTTTAACTCTTGAGCCTTGTTTCAAATATTCTTCTGTGTACTAAAACATGTTATGTTCTTATGAGGAATTTGTTCTTCATCCTAGGTGATAATCTTCTTTTGGCCTTGAAAGTTGAAACTGAAGGTGTTAAGTTTATGCTGTTTTATTATCTACAAATGTAGATAACATTTGTTTTTAAAATGTTATTACAAATATTAAGTAGGCTTTGCTTTACTGGAAATGCATCATACTGGAATGCATGTACTGCAGAAAAGATAGAAATAAYGGGTAAACTGATAGTTGCATGGCAATTATGTGGTAGACTGGTGAAAAAAGAAGCAATACCATGGCTAGAACAAATGATTAACCATTTGTTATTAAAATTGTTTGATGCAAAAAAGGCTCTGCATGGTTAATGCAAAGCATCTGATACTGACTCCTGAACTGGTTTTGACTGAATTTGGTTGTGGATATAAATCTCTAAAAACATAATAGAAATAGTACTAGGAATTGTGACTTTAATTTTCTAGCATGAAAAACAAATGCTGCTAGCAAAGAAAAAGGAGTTTTTACTCCCTGTGATAGCCACTAGTTTCCTTCATCTGACAGTCATTTAGCTTAGTTTCTTGGCAGATGTTTCAGTCTTCACTTGTGTAAGCGGCAGGAACTCTGTAAATGASCTGCTTATAGCAGAAAACAAACTCTTACATTTGTTTTAAATGAAATAAAGAATAAAAGTAGATCTCCCACTCTATTTCTGCTTTATTTCAAAAGGGCAAACTTCAAAAAGTATGGAAATTAATTGGAGAAATTATCTAGACCAATGAACGTAAGAACTTGGGTGTTGAAAAGTCAGGAAATGTGTTTTAAGTCAAATGTAAAATACTTTCTAGAATTTGCATCCTAAGCAGAAGGAAAAAACCATAGGAATGGGCTATCAGCCTGACTGGAAGAAGAACCATTTCAAACCTCCCCCCCCCCCAAAAAAAAAAARAAAAAAAAAAAACAAACCAAAAAACCGAGTAATGAGAAATCAGCAAATAATGGGGAAAAAGGACTGGGCAGCACAGAGACGTTATGAATGGTAAAGATCAAATGGAAGTGAACAAAATCAAGCTAGAGTCATTACAAAAAAGTCATGCAAGTAAATAGTCAAAGATTCCGTAATCCCATGAATAAAAAGAGAACTAGAAGAATGTTAGGATGGGGTTAAGGATAGCTCAGGCTTGTTCAAAACTTAATGGGTAATTTGCAGTTTTCAAGAAGGACGATGAAATTGATTTTGGAGGAAGAGGCAGGATGTCTAAAGGATATAAGGTATTGGAATGGAAACAATTATATTAAAGATGAAAAGAAATACTAAAAATGATAATTTGTTTCCAGTAAGGGAGATGGTAGTTTCCATCCAAAAGTTCTGAAAGAACTGCCACATAGAGCTGTAGGTTCTGTCTTACAGACTGATTTTCTTTAATATAAGAAAGGGAAATACTACAGCAACGTATAGGAAGAAATTAAAGACAAGATACTGAATGGAAAAGAGAATAAAATGAACTTTGCAAAGATAGACTGTACCAGAAAAATTTAGGATCTTCCTTTAATATTAAAAAATAATATTACTAAAAAGTGCTTTTTTTCTGTCCTGAGTTCTGTAAAGCAACATGTACAGTGCCATAGTGGAAAATGCTCATTTCAAATGGAGAAGTTGAAGTTTGTACAAAAAGTGTAGTGTGAATAAAGTTTTTGTGTGCTAAAAATGAAATTATCAGACTGAATGAAAGTTCCTTGTTCCTCAAAGATCAACTTTTTTTTTTTTTTTATAGTTCTCATTGGTAACCCTTCTGTAAAAATCAGGCATGGACTACTGAAACTGGGCTGAGGACCCAAAGCTGAGAGAAACTGTTAATAGAGTGAAAGTTTGGGACGTTAAATAGGAAGAACTGGATGATGTTGAAGAAGTAATGAAAATAAGGTGAAATGTAGTAGTACAAAGTACAGATAGATTCTAATAAGAATAGCTTCTGCTGTAAGCTGGAAGTATCCTATTTGCTGGAGATTTGGGTGTGTTGACTGACAACTGTATGACTGGGAGCCAACAACATGATGTGTTAGTGAAAAAGCCAAGTGCAACCCTAGGGCACATGAAGAAAAAGTAATTCCAGAAAAGTTAGCAAGATACCAGTGCCATTGTAATAGCAGCTGGTAAAAACTCACCTGTTTATGGAGGGAAAATGTAGCAGTGTGACATCAGGATTATCTTTAAGCTGGAAAATAAACAGTGCACGGGATCTCTCCATCCAATCATTACTCAGGGCTG
This sequence comes from Apteryx rowi, assembly GCF_003343035.1. Classification (NCBI taxonomy): domain Eukaryota; kingdom Metazoa; phylum Chordata; class Aves; order Apterygiformes; family Apterygidae; genus Apteryx; species Apteryx rowi. The sequence continues at coordinate 484,355 of NW_020450707.1, forward strand.
TAGCAATTAACAGTGAGTCAAAACTTTTTTTCTTTTCCTTTAACAAGGACAGTATGGTAGGTCATTTCTCCTAATGTTGCACTCTGGCCATATTCCATGCAGGTGATTCAGTAATCTGACAAACAGGCAGAATAATATGAAATGTAAGATTGCTTTATTTATTTATTTTTTTAAACATAATATGTGGTAGAGATGCTCTGAGACTGGTAACAGGTGTAAGAATAAAACAGTTCTTGAACTCTTAACTAAATAGATGTACTGATCAGGAGCACTTTTCCAAAAGGAAGGAGTCCCGTTTTGCTTGGACTCCATCTTTCCTATTTTGCTTTTTCAGAAATAGAAGATTAAGAAGTGTCTGCGCCAATGTGATAAAATGTTTCTGCGATATTGTATTGTATTTTCGCATTGAGTTGCCAGCAAAATGAAGTTGTTCACTTTCAGTGATGCTTTGTTTTTGACCCCTTTTTGTGAATTCTCAGAGGAAAGAAACATATTCCCATCTTTTATAGTAATCAAATTTATCTGGCATCTCTCAGCCTTTTGCATTACTTATGCTACAGTTGGCCAGCCTTGGGAAGGCTTTAGCAGGTTTATTTATTTATTGTTCTAAAGTGAAGGTTTTTGACTTGAGGTCCCCACGTAATCCTAAGGGACTTTAAGCGAAAAACTGAAAGTGCTCTCTACCATTATTTTGATACAGTTATTTTCTGTTTAAGTGTAGAAAAAAACCCAAAAAACTAAATGAAACCCCATACCCCCAAACTCCCAAACAAGCATTCAGATAGAGAGAGAAGAAAAAAAATTTCATTGTCTTAGCTGCATTGTAAATGTTTTCATTGTCTTCTTGAGAAAGTCAGTGAGGCTGATGTCATTGTATTTAATTTCAGGGAGAAAAATAAATAGAAGTTTCATAATTGTACATATGTGCTAATGAAAATTCTTAGACATGTTTAATAGCTTTTAATGTGCCTGTGTGTTTAGTAAATTACATCACAACCTGTAAATATTAGCTATGTGGGGCTAATTGCTATGAGACTGGAAGTACGCCTCATTCTTACTGAATTGAGAGCGGTATGGCCTGTTATGTACCGTTGGAGGCAGGCAGCTTCTGTAGTTCATGTATTCAGTGTTTTGTTGTAAAGCCTTGTGAAAAATAGCAGTTGTCTGTTCAGAAAACATAGATGAAAGTTCAGCATAAGTAAAATCGGCCCTTGTCCTGTTGGTTGATGACGTTAATGGGAAGCAAATTACATTTTTATAAGTAAGATATAGGGTATATACAATACATATATGTATGTATTTGAGATGCCTAATCATCAAGCACTCTTTTCTCTCTCCTCAKTCAAACTGGACTTTGTGCTAACCATCCTGGAACAAATGCCTTCCAAAATTTCAAGCTTTTTACAGACCCAGAGTCTTCAGCAGGCTTATACTTGTTTAACATGCTTTGCTCTTTGAAATCTGTTTAAAACAAACAAAACTGAAACAAAACACATTCCTGGCTGAGTTTTTCTGTAAGCAAAGTAAGTGTGAAGCATCAAGATTTGAATGTGTAAAATAGAAACTTTGAAAGTGCCCCCATGGCATGCAACAGAGATTAAATGAAATCGAAGCACTTATATCAAGATGGGTAGTTTTTAGTTTAAAGGTAAAGCAATTGCTTTTGCAGTGCTTGTTTGTGCACTTGAAGCTTGATTCTACTGACAGCAGTCAGTGGGGAAGGAAGCAGAAAGGAATTGACTGTTTTGCAGCAGGGAAGAACTGTGTGTACTGCACAACCTGGGTTTTATTGGGTCTTGCAACAGAGAGAACTGCTTGCCTTAGAGATTTCACAGAACGTATGAGATATGCAACAATTAAGTAATTTAATTAGGCCTGAAAAGTGTAGATTGTTCAGTAATTTAATGCTATTTTAAATATTATTTGTGTAAATGCATAGGAGTGCATCCCATTTCAAATATTTTTGTCCATTTTCCAAGGTGCCTACAATCTAAGCAGTGATTTTTTGCACATTGTGCAATGAACAGGGCATTTTCAGTCCCCACAACTTTGATCTTGGTAGTGAGTAGATTTAAAAACGAATGCAGCTTGTATAAGAAGTCTCAAACATTCAACTCACGTTTGGAACATTTTTGAAGATATAACCTGTAGTATTGACTGTTACAATCTTGGGCAAAAAGAGAGCTACTTTTATTATAAAACACAAGGATCATTTGGAAAACATGTTGCACTAATACTAAGTTGAAATGCAAATTGAGGACAGAAAATTCAAATTTAAGTCAGGCTGTCAATCAGAAAGTCAGCTTGAAGAGAATCAGCAGAGATCTGAGAATAGTGCATAATATTAGTCTTATGCCTCAGCTCAGGGTAGTATCACCTTAATTTTTTTTTCGTGGTTTAAGATGGATTCTCCAGGCTATTCTCTAAATTAGGTTTAGACAGAGGTAAATTATCAGAAGGCAAAGAAAAGCAAAGAGTGGTAGATCTAGATAAAAATAAGGTTTTTGTTGAATATGCTTAGTTTCTCTTACTTTTTCTGAAAGCCCATTTCTTCCTCTAGAATGCCCAAAGACCACTTTCTACTTTATGACAACTTTTTTTAACTTCTGTTTCTATTGCTGTTTGCTCATCAATTTATTTCTATATTTGAAAAAATAAAATACAGACTATAAAGGAAGTAAAGCTGTACTAGGGTTATCATCAATTATTCTCCTTTCAAATATGATTTATTTGACTAACAACCTTAAAGCTTTGATTTAATTTTATTTTATGCTCATGAAATCCACAGAAGGCTGACCTAGCCATCCTTCTCATCTTCTGCTTTGCAAATCCCAAATTGGTATTTCCCCTTAGATTCTATGATGCTACGAAATTTTTCTTAGAGAAGTAAACAGCGATAGTAAGAAAATGTTCATGTTGCATTTTAGAGGTAYGTACCAGCGTAGAGGGATTTTATTGCTGGGGGAAAATCAAATGCTTGTCACCTAGACTGCTAATTATGTTTGATAAATGTATGGTATATATTTAATGCAAAAAGAATTTAGGAAATAATACACCTTGTGTAATTACAGCGACTGAGCTACTTCCATCAATCTAATTTTTCTGATTCAGGTTCATTTGCATTGCATTATTTGTATTAAATGAGCTTTCAGTGGAAGCCCTGCTCTCTGTCAAGAAGAAGAATCAAATACTGAAAAATACTTCAACCTGCATAAATCCAGTTTGCATATCACATGCATCATGCATGGCTGCTCCACAGAAATAGAAATGCATACACATCCATAACAGACATGTAAACATGCACAAACATGGCCATTTCACATAGGTAAATGTAGCAGCTGAAAAAGAGGTGCCTGTACATAGCAAAAAATATGTAACTTGCCCTATTCTCTGGTTGTCTGTACTCGTGCCCACGGCTGGTTGTAACTGCAGTAGTTACAAGCTGCCATCCTCAGTACAGCAGCAGAATTTGGTGCAGGGCAGTAGGTTTTGAAACATCCTCTCACTGGGAAGTTATGTTTCATAAGCAGTATTTTTTAAGAATAAACTTGACCTCCTCTGGTAACACTAGTTTGGAATGATCTTGGTTGCCGTAACCTGATCCTGTGCTCTGTTCTCTGATATTTTGCAAGTAGTAAACAAATCATGTTCTGAGCAATTTTAGTGAAGTCATATCCGTTATTCTGTCTGTTCTGTGCCTCTCTCGCTCTCATAAAATGAAGTAAATGTGTGATTGGGACAGGTGGGACAAGAGGAAAAAGTGATGGTCACGTGTATTTTGATAGTTTTTGCATCAGAAATGGAATTTTGTGAATTTCTACCCATTAATGGAACTTGTCCAACTTCACACGGTATGTTGTTACCTTTCTGATGGTTTTCCTGATCTGATCATTCTGTTCTCCCCTCTCCCCGCCATCCATTTTTGGCACAAAACTACCACTGCTGATCCAATGCCTGTTATCTGTGATCTTAGTTAGTATCCCAGAGATGGAGTAACTGTGTAATGGTAACTAGCATATTTTTCTCCTTCTGTACTTTTATATCTCTGCACATTTTCCATCCTTCACATCTTTGCAGTACTTCTGTGCTGTCACTTTTTTCATCATAATGCCCTGTTGGAAATCTCTTATCTGATACTTAGTGAAAAAGATCTATGCTTCCCTCCTCTTCTTTTTCCCCCCCGCCAACTTCCAAGTTTCAGCTTTTTTAAAAAATATATCATTAAAAACATGTTTCTACTGACAGTACCTTTAATCTTATTGTTTATGTAGTCATAACTTAATTATTATGAAAGATGAATATTAATGTAGGTTAGTGTATATACAATTTTATTTAATCCTTTTCTTGTTGTTCCCAGTCCATTTGCATGGTTAATTTTCCATTTGTTGCTCCAGAATGGATTTACTCTTTAAAATACAACATTGATACCACACTAATAATTTAAAAAATGAGTATTAAAATAATGCAGGTAGAGGAGAAAAAAAAGCCCATACTTTCAATTGTGAACCCTTTTATGTAGTATCTAGAATTGTTTTCTGCTGCTAATGTATGTGATGATACTGAGACATGCAAAATAGTCATGCAGCTTCTCTCATACATTTTTCCTTTGAATTGAAGTTGTTCTCGAGCATCTGCCTTCTGTGTGTATTTCAGTTCACTTCTAAATACTCACAGTCATAATATTTATAACCTGTTAATTTGTTAATTATGTTATGAGGTGTTATTTTATAAACAAATAAAATGTGTTTGTAAATGTCTGTAAGAGAAGCTTACATTTGCAAATTGCACTTGACAAGGCATTTGTAAGTAAGTGGTGAGTGGCCGTGGCACTCTTACTGCGAGAGGGTTAGATTATTTCCTACTGGCTTCTTCCCATCATAGCCCCTCTTCACTTCTGGTGTCTCCCTTCCGTAGTTTATGAACATATTAACTTTAGAAACGGGAAAAAATTGTGTCCCTTGGTATACGTAGTTGTAGCATGTACAGGGAGAAGGAGAACTGAAAGAAGGAAAGGTAAAGAAATGTTTTTAAGTGATCAGAGACCCACTTCCTGATAACTGTTAATAATCCTATTCTGCATAGTATTTGTTGTTCAGCTTTAGATGGTCCTCCTAAAGGCAGAAACTTCTAAACCACTGATTCTTTAAATACCACATATCCTCATATGTGTTGATAAGCATAACTTTTGAAAGGAACATATAATTAAATGGCCACTGATATTTAGGAGTAGCAAAGAATATAAGGCAGTTAAATTTGCCATCACAAAGTCTTGTTGCATAGTACAGATATTTGGTTGGGAGAGAGAAACAAATATGCAGCTTGAAATAAAAGTAAGAGTAAAAAAGAAATGGGTAAAAAGGAAGAACAAAAATTAAAAGAAGCTACTAGCATTGTATCTCAACTGAAAGGCCAATAGTGAGCTATCAGCTTGTGGCATTCCTCCAGCGGGATGCAAGCCTAAGATGGATGGCGAAGAGACTTTGTGCAGTGCAAGGTTGTGGGCGGTGGCTATGTTGCTGTCCTTTAAACTCAGTACATAATTGCATCTGGAAATAACACTTTCCTGAAGGTCGCAGTAGTTGCATCTACCATATCAATGTAATAGGTTAACATCCTACTTTACCCTGAATCAAAGAAATTTTGATAATACAGAAATGTTATGACTTTTCCCTGGTGTTCAGTGTTGCTTCCCTCAGTTACCTTGTATGGGACTCTTCAAAAGCAGAAATCTTGATACTGCAGGTTGTCCTTCAGTATTTTTAAAAATGCACACAGGAGTCTTGAGCATTATAATGGCTTAATGGCTGTTAAAGGATTGGAAGTCATTTGAGAAATTTTTATGAAGCAGCTGTCATTTGTCCTTTGGAAACACATGAGAAAATAAGAAAAAAAATTCAGAGTTTTGATTTGCCAGTTGACTATTTGTTAAGATCCAAACAATCCTATAAATAAGATAACTCATAGAACTGTGAGTTATTACTACTGTCCTGGTTGTACATTCCTTTAAAGCAAGACCCTTTTGCAACAGTGCAACAGAGAAAAGTAAAACAGTTTCTGAAGTTAATTTTTTCAGAAAGCTACAGTAAGTTGTAGAATATGCAGAGTTTAGTTATAGTTGCAAGAGTTTCCTTTCAATGACTGAGGCTTTGATTACTTCAAGATAAGTGGAAGGTTTTCCATATAACTTAATTTAGTGTAATGATCAATGTTAATGGATAAAGACCTTTTTCTCCCTGAAATAATTGCAATTCATTAAATCCAATTCATTGGTAAAAGGGTGTAAGCTGATGGTAAACTGTTAAGTCTTGGGACTAGTTAATAATTTCTCAGTTCTGTGTACCAAGTGCATCAATCCTGTGGAAAATAAAGAAGCAAGTAATTTCCATTAGTTTAATGGAATAATGTCACAGTTTCTCTGGTGTATAATAACTACATGCTTTATTTGGAGAATAAAATATTGAGTTACTGTTAAGAACTGTATATGGTTACTGCTATTGGAAAGAAGTCATGTTTTTACATTTTTCAGATGTAAATAATCATTGTTAAGTGTTAAAATTCTTGCAAGAGAAATCTGAATTTTAAAAAAATTTAAAACATAATTTGCAGCTGAAAATAAAATGTGGAAAATAGTCTGCTTATCCAGGTCAGATGGCCAATAAGAATTTGAATTTTTCAAGTTTCTTAGTCGCTTACAACAGCTTTGGTAATATGCATATTTGATCATAAAATTACTCAGTTCCACTTTGCAACCTAATATATTCTCTCAGTGATAATTAGAGTGCAYGTATTTCAGTTGCCTACTACATCAAACAAGGAACTTCATAGTCTGCTAACTTCTCTTTGGCAGTGGGCTACTCCAAATACTGCACAAGAACATCCAAGAAACTCTATAAGGTGCAACTAATAGATTATATCATTGATTATAGATTTTAAGGCCAGGAGGAAGTGTAAAATCATCTACTCCTGACATCCGGTATAACAAATGCTATTAAAATTAGCCTGGTTAATTCTGTATTAAACCTACAAACTTATGTTTAAACATAGTATATCTTGTGCTGTTGCAACTTGTCTTGATATGGATACTTTAAGACATGAAGAATATGTCATTTCCTTTGGTAATTTGCTCTACTATTCAATCAAATATTAAAATGTATACCACCTTGTTTAAATTTCCTGTGCTTCAGCTTCTGGATGTTGGTCCTTGTTATGGATTTTTTGAGGAGATAAAGGGCCTTTTACTGTCCAATATTTACTCTATATGGAGGTACTTTCATACCTTTATATTTTCTTTTTGATAAGCTAGGTGTGATTTGGCTCCTGCTTCTTTCACTGTAAATCTTTTCTTTAGCTCTACTCTGTTCCTTCTTGAGTTTTTCAATAGGCTTTTGTAATTGGATGCCCCAGAACTCGGTGCACTGTTCCAGCATTGGTTTCACCAACACCATATGCAGAGAGAAAATTGCTTTCCTACTCAGTTTTTTCACAGACGGCATTAGCCTATTTTGCCAGAACATTRCACAGGGATCTTCTCCTGGATTGTTTCATCTCTATAATTCTGAATTCTCTTTTTATTCCTAGGTGTAATAATGGGGTATTTGACTATTTTAAATATATAATATTTGAATCGATCCTGTTTAAAAATAGTTCCTACCATGATGAATAAGACTGCTGTTTTCTCATAGCTTTTTCCATTCCCTCACCTTTGTGTTAATGCACAAGTTTTATCAGCAGTCCTTCATAAAAATGCTGGAAAGCGTATGACTTACAACTGATCCCTATTGGTTCCCAACTAAAACACCCATATGTCCATTACTTAGAAAAATATTTTTTTTAGATCTGTCAATCAGCTAGTTCTAGATACATTTAACCTCTGCTTCATTGATACATCCTATTGTGAATGTTATAATTTGAATGTCTTATTGTACTAAAATAAAAAGATAGAACTTCATTCTTTTCAGTTACTGTCAACCAAGCTTCTCTGATGGAAGTGCGTAAAGAAGATGGGACCAGACTCTTTGCAGTGGTGCCCAGTGACGGGACGAGAGGCAGCGGGCACAAACCGAAACACAGGCCCCTCCATCTGAAGACAAGAAAAAACTTCTTCCCTGTGCTATCCTATTACTGATTCAATATGTATTCAAGGTCATTTGGTGTCTTGATTCTGTTACAAAATGAACCAGCTTTCTAACAAAGGAGAATGTCTGACAACATTAGAAAAAGAACTTTCTGATGGTAGAAAACACTAAGAGAGCTTTTTAGACCACTTCCACAGGAAGTCTTGGGAAAAATAAATGGCAGTTTTGGACATACCTCTAAAGTATAATCTAGCAAATTTATTGGATTAACTAGTTGAAGTTTTGAACAGTATGATATTTCTGCTATTTACTACAGTAAATGAGAGTTTTGAATTATGTGTTATTAAGCTTCCAGTTAAATTAGGTTATCGAGAGGTTAACAAGTGTGTTAAAAGGTGATTTAACAAATGGGTTAATCATTATTATCTGCTATTATGGAGTCTAGAAGGATAAAGGCACTTCTACAACTTCTGCTGGTGTACTCTTAAGCATTGCTAATGTATATGGGTCTATGTTGATTAAATTACCTGATATTTTTTGATAAATCTTTATAAAATCATTTAATATTGGAAGTTTGAGTGAACAGTTGTCTCGGACATTTTATACATTAGCCTGTTTGTTTAATTTGACTTACAGTTCTATGTTTGGCAAAATATGCAGCCTATTTCAATCAAGCTTTTCAGATTGATAAACTATAGGTTTTACCCAGCCACTAAGAAAATAGGGTTGTTTATAATTTGAATACCTTATGTATTCTTTTTCTTAGTATTAGTCAGTATAAATCAGTATTAATTCAGAGAAATTAAAATTCTGAATTTCATGAAAGTGCAGCTCTGGAAATGTAGTTGATATTGCATTATAAATTAAAAGACTGTATAACGCTTTCCTTATCTGACATAACAGTTTAACAGCTGTATATTAGAGAGCTTTATATATAAAAGAACTGAAAAATCCCTCTGAACTGTGTTGTTGGCTTTGGTGCAGGGCATGAAATAATTTTTCCATCTTACCCCACCGTTCTCCGAAGGTCAGACTTTAAATTGGGCTGTTACTGTCTTGCTGCAGAGTTTCCAAGCTACGTTAATTTTTGGTCTGCCATTGATGGATGGAGCAGTTTGAATTCTGACATGCAGCAGCCTGACTGGAATGACCTGCAGAGGCAGATGTCAGCCTGTTATTTCATGCCCGTTTGTCAGAAAGGAAAAACAGCCTTTTTTTTTTTTTTTTTTTTTTTAGCAGTTCTTCTTTTATACATGCAGAGAGTACTTGTAGGTGTATGTGCTTTTTGATATATGTACATATATACTGTCCTATAAATGATTGTATATATTTATCATTTGTGGAAGACCTGTTTAGGTCTCTTGGGAAGGACCAATATTCAAGAAYGTATATATTCATCTGTATTCTATAATGCACACAAGTATACAAGAAAAACCTGGATAATTATGTTATTCCTTAAAAAAGTATTACTTTGCCTACAGATAACCTGTGAAGGTTAACATAGTTCTCTTTGAGAGCAACAATATGGTGGTATCTGTTAATTTACCATTGCAAAAGACTTTCCTTTGTGATCGTATTTTTGCAAATTCATAGCATACCAAAAATCTTTTATACTCATTGTCACAGCATTTGTCTTTGAGGATGAAATGTACACCTGTGTGCACAAGAATACTTTTTTCATATTGAAGCAAAACTTTCGTCCAAAAATGAACATGGGGGGAGTTTCATTAAAAATATAGAAATCAATATAAAGGACTGATGCAAGCAGAAAGAGCTGAACTTTCACACTTGAGAGTTGGCTTGTACAGAATCCTGAGTGAGGAATAATTTCTTTGGTTGATTTGGGTGGAAATTTTTGAAATACTTAAGGAATTGAAAATCACTTGTGAACGTTCATGGTACAATCTGAACAGATTAGAGTAAATCCCTTGAATGACTGTCCTCCCTTTGTGCCGCCACAGTATACATGGACTGGGGCTCATCAGAATGAGCAGTGAGTTAGCAGGGTCACAAGCGCTGTCCTTTAGGCTTTCCAGTGACGTTGTCATAAAATTGAAAGAAGTGGAGTGAATGAATTCTGGGGTGATACCGTGACATTAATGGAGTGAATAGAAGTCTTRCCACTGGTTTTGATGGGACCAAAATTTTACCTTGGGATTTTTTTGATCATTCCACAATTTGGATTACTTTCTTTAATAACCTCTGAATTCTTAATTTTAGTTTTGAAACTAATTCTTTGTTTCCGAAGTTCACAGATGATATAGAAAATACATATAGCCAGAAAAAAACAGCAACAAAATTCATGTTTGTGGTTTAACTGGAATCAGTTAAGGGTTAAGACATTAAGCGTAGAGGTATAAAACAGTTTATGTAATGGTGGGTACTGGTGCATTTTAATGACCAACCCAAATCACTTTTTAGGATAATTTTTTATCATTAACATGCATTTTAATACTGGATAATGCAAAGTCATGCCTACATTTAAAAAAAAAAAAAAAGCGTAAGTTACAGTTGCAAGATTTAGGACTAAACCAGGAAAGCCCAAGGTCTGAAAAAGTTTTGGTGTTGATGGTAGATCAATAGCTGAACAGGAGCACACGGTCTTAGGCTGTAGCCAAGGGAGCGAATGTCATCCATGGTTATATAAAAAGGCTGGTATACAATAGGAAAAGTGAAATAGCATTATTATAAAGATGTATGTTTTTAGCAGCATGAGTAATTATCTGTTAAAACAGCTTAGCTAGAGATGTTGTGGATTCCCTGTCACTGACTTGAAATTCAGGTCTGGATTTTTTTAAGGCTTTTTTTCTCCTTTAACTGTTACAGCTAAAGTAGAAATAGGGCTTGATGGAGAAATTATCATGTGAGGTTATTTGTCCAATATTATATAGAAGAGAAACAGAATATTATAATGCTTGCTTCTGTTCTGAGAAACTAAGAGTCTTTAATTTCTTGTCTTTTAAAACAAAGGCAGTAAATACAGAAACTTCTGAGTTGGTGCAGTTAGAAGTCACAAAAATAAATCAATGCAGATTGCTAAAATTTTAATAATGTCTGGGTAGTAGTTGTGATTCCTAAGAAGTGTACAGTATGTCTTCTAGTAAATATACTGTTGCCTGTTGTAAAATAGGTGCTGAAAAATATGGAGGAAGACTTATTTAAAAAAAAAAAAGTATTGATTTCAGTGGTCAGTGCTGGGTAGGAGACACCTTCCTCCCCCACATCCATGGGCTTCAGAACTCCTTTACGATCTCACTGTTGAGTCTATAACCTTCTCTACCAGGACAGTGGTAGTGCTATTTTAAATGGACATTTCATCACTAAAATGGCAAGATGTTGCTAAAATTATAACATAAAAGATAATTGTATGCAATGGCAAAAGCTTCTGGCAAGAGGGTTTTTTGTTTTTTGTTAAACTACTTTCCATATTCCTCCTAGTAATACTCCATACAGTCTCATGGATCCACAGACCAACGGTTGAAAACAACTGGTGTAGATGCAACATTTAGCAGCAATGAAATAGTTCCCCTTTGTTCCTCTCACTGTTTCAAGATGAAGGAATGTTATAAAATTTTGACTTTCCTAGTCCTTCTCGTGATGTTGCTTATTCTCTTCCACCAGTATGTACTGCCTCTCACTTTACTAGCAACCCTTTCTGAAGATCTTGCCTCATTTTATTTAACTTCTTTAGAAAGAAACTTTGGGGAAATTACACAGAAAAATACTAGCAGTTAGCTGCATTTCTGTTATGTCAGAAAACAATTATTCCTTTTAAAGATAAGCTGCTCTCTAACTAGGAAAATCACTCAAAGTTTCTTTGAGGAAATGATTAGTGAATTGAAAGCAAAAATTTTGCAGGTTATTTTGTTGCTATGATTTCCATGGATCAGGATTTTTAAAATCATTTTGTAGGTATTCTTAAGAAAGAATTCTGTTGGTGAGGGTTTGATGTGCAAGCTCTGCGTAATCTGCTGTATCCCAGTGCTTTTTCGCTTCCTTCTTTGAAAGACATTTGTCACTGGTCTTGCACTGTGTAGCTGAAGCAGGGTTTGCTCAGTTTTTCTCCTTAGTTCTGTTTTTCCGTTTACATGTAATTATCCAAAGTTGATGCTGTGTCCTACAGCCTGTTCACAGGGTTTGCCTTAAAATGTTTGTGTTACCAGGACGGGGTTCAGGGCTCATTAATGGAGACTTACAAAACCTCTCTTTTGTGTTCTTCCTCCCTTTTCCTCTGAAAATCCCAGGACACAGACCTTCTCACTTTTACAGGTTTACCTGTTAAGTTGATCACTCAGATGTTAAAGGACTAAAAAGGGTTTGATGACCTCTCTCCTCTGTTTATATTTGCAACGACAGAAGGAAATCAGCCAGTTAAAATTCTCCCTTTAATAGGATGTTCTATAACCAGATGTTGTGGTTTTCCAAACATAATCTATGGTTTGTCTTTGCTCTCTGGCTGAATATAGAAGCAATTAATTTTTACACTATGTTTCTCAGTTCAGCGTCTGAAACGAAATATGACTATGCTACTTGAAATGTCAGTTATAATTACCTTGGTAGAAATAATCACGCGGATTTTATTTTTTGCCTTCTGTTAATGGATTAAGATACATTCTTGATTTGAATTCAATTCCTGCATCCTTGTTCCTATTTTTGTTTTGGTGGTCACAGCCATTTTTGTACTTCTTTCTTTTTCAGCAATTTTATTTTTGGTTGTCTGTAACTTCGTTTAGCTCTTTATTTTCGCTTTTAAAGTTGGAAACCATGCTTCTGTTTCTAATTGGTTTAGATCATAATAGTGAATTGATAAAACTGTTATTTATTATAGGCTTACTGAAAGTATGTAGAGCACTGGAATCAGTTTTGCTGATAAGAAGTGGGTATAGATGACACAGCAGTGATGGATCTCTGTACTTGTGGAACAGGACACAGAATGATCTTATCCATGGAAAGTTCTTGTATTTTACAGTGTGTTGTCCTGAGTCAGCATTAAAAAAAAAAAAAGTTTTGCAGTTCAGAATTCTCTGGAAAAATGCCTTGGAACTGTCACCATTAAAACTTCCATTATTTTCTGTCGGAACACAACATTCTAAAAAAAGTGTGCATATAGAGGTCAACAGGTATCAGTGGCACCTCTAGGAAGAAAAGAGAAAAGGTTTGCATTGTGAAGGATGACCAAGATCTGTGAAGGAATAAAACCAATATTGTTTAGGAATAAATGTTGGTGCATTAACTTTTTTTTTTTTTTTTTTAAAGAAGAGAGAGAGAAATGCTTAAGTGGACACCTAATGTTATTTTAGCCTTGTGCTATGTGGAAGTAGCTAGAGGAAACAAATGGCAGTCATCCAAGTCAAGAGTTAGCTGGAATCGCTTCTATGCTGATATAACTTTAAGAGCCATGTATACAATGTCTGTCTTAGGGGCCTTCTGCTCCTTAGCTGGTGCTCCATGCAGAGCAGCTGTTGGAATAACGAGCTCTTCAGCTCTTAATCACCCCCTCGCTAGGCTCTGTCCTTGTCCCTCTTTCCTTTCTATGTTGTATTCACAGGTGTCACTTTCTACAACTGCTACTTCAGTTACCCTCTTTTCACCAAGGTTTAGCAAATTTCTCTACTAAAGATCTAGATTCATCCACGTTTGCTGACTTTTATAACATCCCAGTCTGTCTGCTTGTGGAATTATATTTTTCCAGAATGTAAAGATACGTGACAGCCTCTACTCTCTCCCCATACATACATGGTTATGACCTTACGTGACACAACAAGACAAGTGGCATGTGAGGCAAAAGTGTTGTCTCAGCTTTGTCATTAACATTTCTGCAGAACTAGATATTTAAATACTAAACTTTGGAGTACATAAAGGACATGGTACTTCTTGAAGCATAATCTTGACAAATACACTAATGCCACAGGTGTGACATGAAAAGTGACAGTCGACATACTATACATACTGTGATATCACTTCCTTATCTATATTGTGTCTCCTGGAGTACTGATGGCTAAATAGCAACTTAGTGTTTTGCCAGAAGCACCAGCGTGGTTTGAAAAGTGGGCGTAGAGAGGTCTGTTTTGATGGCGCTTTCTTTCTTGTAGATGAAAAGGTAATAATTTTTTCTATATTCAGGAAGAGCTGTATCACAGGATTTTTAAATGATCTATAGAATGGCTTAGGCATCATGATGCAGTGTGTGCAGCAGCCAGAGCTGACTACATGTACCCGAGCAGAGCATCCCTGTCCCTTACACAGTGGGAAGGAGAGATAGGTATCTTAAAATGTGATTTACCATTGTCAGCATGCTGCGAAGACAAGGATATGTCTGATATTCTGGATGCAGGTTTTTAACTGCATCCATGGGCTAAGTAACACTAAGTAAAATGGAACTCTGTGCTCGTTTCTCTGTACCTGGATCATTGGCTTGCCTTTTTCTTGTAAAACAACAGTGCCAAACTTCTAAAGACAGTCTAGAGGTTGGAATATTTTCCCAGAAGGTTGTAGATCTGTTTTTGTTTTTTTTTTTCCCCTCACCCTGAAGAGATTCAAACTTATCAGTAAGGAAAATGTGCTAACCACCAGAGTTAGATATAAATGACCTCTTGTGTTTCAACAAATTATTATTCCTAACTTGAAAAGGGAAATTTTAAATATCTCACCTGTAGTAAATTGTTCAAAGACAACTGGAATACAGATTCCAGCAAGTTAACTGGCTTTTGTCAGTCATTGCTTTTAGGGTTTGGCAGCCTTGTTCATTCAGATACCCTGTAAAATGATGCATAAAATCTGTAATACTGCTACACTAAGTAACTACTTTTTATGTCACCTGTATGAACAAAAGATTAGATTTCTCGCCTTGAAATCTGGGTAGTGGGAAGCTCCCTGAATAAGGTATATTAATTAATTAAGATGCCCACCATACTGATACAGTGTTTTAACAGGTGGCCCAGTTAATCCCACTGAATTAGCAATGACATATATAAAGCCATTAATTTATGAGACTTCTTCATAGGTGATGGCTTTTTAGGATCCCCAAACATCTAAACAAAAGCTTAGGTGTTGATTATGTTATTGATTTAATAGTTTATTATATTATTGATTATATGTTATTAAATAGGAATTGGAGCCTTGCTGACAAATTCATGTAAGCATCCTGCAACCTTGATCAATCTTGGGTTCACTTCAGTGTTCAAACTGAATTGCCCCAACCAGCACAAAATGGTGACATTTGTAAAAGTTGCTTCAATATAGAAACTACAGGCTGTTCCACATTCCCATGATTTAGGACAAGAAATGTTCTTGGCCTTTGAAAGATGAAACCTAAGCTTTAGGACTAAGATTTTCAACTTAATAACAAAGATAAGTGCTGAAAAATACAAAGCAGTGTTTGGAGGAGGAGTGAAACTAAATCCTGAGCCTGAGACTGGTAAGATGGTGAGGAATAATTAATTATTCAAGTGCCATCCATTACTAAAAGTATTCTTTCAGCAAGACAGGAGAGTTGTCTTCCCGTGGAAACTGTAYAATTACCTATGGAGTAAATGGTCTAGTAAACATTGATATGTCATACTGCGCTTCAAGATGTATGTCARCACTTTTGTGCAGAAGAGAGAAGTAAATCAGAGCCATGCTGAACTATTCTCCCTGTGCTGGCACTTCTGAAGACCCATTGCATCTGCTGCTACCACATGAAGTCTGTGGAAAAAACGGTTAGGGGTTTCTTCTCCTACTTTTGTTATTTAACTTTTTAATGAAGTAATCAGATACAAAGCTTTCTCTTAAAATGTTTCATAACCATATCAGAATCAATTTTGATAACATTTTTCTGTGAAAATCAAATGCCATTCATTCTCGGGTGAGACCTGTGTATTGAAATACTCTGTGAATAAGAACTGTACAAAATTTTAAAATATCCTTGCTATTAATTGCATTTTCATGTTGGTGCTCTTAGCTCTGTTCCAGACCATAATACTATAAAATGCTGCACATCAAGTGGCTGCTTTTTATATATAATTTTTTCAGTACCACAGAGTATCTTGGCTGGGGATGAAATACCAGTGGTGTGGTTACTTCAGACATCAATATTTCTCGCATGCCATCTCCCCCTCTCTCCAGGAGAGCGTGACAATCTACTGAGTCATAGCAAAACTTCAAAACTTCAGTGTTAAAAAGGTCCAGTTGCTATCTGTAACTTTGTCACATAATAAGTAGCTTTTATGTTATTTAAAAATGTGAAAAGGGTGTTTTCAATGTGCTGATTCCAGAACCATGGACTATGACCTGTTTGGACTCAAAATCCAAATACTGTACTCAGTATCATGTAGGTATTATGCCTAAAAGGGAACGGCAATCCAAAGGATGTATACAGTCAGGAAGCTTTAGACTGAGTGTATGATTTCTGGACATTGTGTTGCACAAATGTGTTGCAGACTTTCACACACAGCTGTGAACAAGAACATTTTTCAGACTCCGCTTGGCTGCTGACAAAATCTTGCAAGACTCAGAGCACTGAGCCACCAACTGAAAGTCATGGAATGGCTCTACATGGTAGTGATCAGCGACCGTAGAGCTAAGGTTCAGTGAATTTGGTCTGTTGGTTAGGATCTTCAGCCGCTGGATACAGGTGGATGGCCAGAATGCCCATTCGTAGTGATACGATAGCAATGTTTCTGCAAGCTTTAGGAAATGTCATTCTCAATGAATCATTATCCTGTCTTAGGCTTCGAAAGTACCTGATAGAGAGCTTGCTTGAATGCAGCCTAATGTTTTTTGTGAATGTTTCTGCATCTCTTTGCGAAACATCTGCCTAGGTGAGGAACTATTTGCATCCAGTGACAAAACCGAGTTGCGGTCTGGTGTGCTGCTGGAATGACAGTTTTCAACCTAGAGCACAAGGAAAACTGCCTTAACTGGGAGACCAGCGATACGTGACCTTGATCAGAGCTGGCATGGGACTGTACCCCGGTTACTGCAAAGCTGGATTTATTCCTGTCCTTAGGCAACTGCAGCAGGATCCGCTAATCGCTGCTGCTTTTTGATTCTGTTTTAAGCTGCCTGCTGACTACATGAGGACCAGGGTTGCTTGTAGCGCAGATCTGTGAAGGTTAGTGTGTGAGTAGCCTGGTGCATCCTCGCTTTGTGGCTGGCCGCAGCCGCTGGCATCCTTCAGCGAAATTCCAGGCAGCTGGTGCACCTTGGGTGCTTGGCTTGTTGGTTTGTTCAGGGAGATGGCTTGTACTGTTCAGCTCCTGTTGCTCAAAGAAATAATATTAATTCCTTTTTCTTACCTCTCCTTTGCCTCCCCCAGATATATTTAAATGACAGCAGTGATCCTCTTTAAAATGATAGCATCCAGGAAATTAAAGTTAAGTCCGTTACTGTCCTTAACTCAGTGTCTCTGCTTTCCCCTTCTCAACAGTGGTGTAAATTAAGGATGAAGCCTCAGCCTGAACTTTCAATTTCCTGGCTGTTGTCAGTTTGTATCAYAATGTTGCCATTCTACAGTTTTCATTTCTGGAAGGGATTCATATACAGTCTAGTATAGAAAACCAGAGAATAGCCAGGGCAGAAACTAAACATTCTGCAAAGGTGCCTATTAATCTAAGATTACCTCGATTTTTTTGTTGAGTAAGTGACAAAATTTAGATTCTAACATATTAATAGTAAAATGCCCGTCACTTGTGAAGGAATTATTTTAAATGATAGTTTATAATTTCTTTTTTTGTAATATTTTTGCCTTTTAGTAGTTGAGAAGTTGTTGCATTGTGATGTGTTCCTGTTCCAGCTTTGTTGAGGAAAGGACCTGACTTGCTCTCACTGTCGCAATTCTTGCCAGGACCCAACAGTGCAGAGAAAGGGGTAGAAGAAAGATTCAGAATGCTAGGAGAGATGTTGGTGCTAAAGAAATGCTCAGAATAATTTTGAAAAAGAGGTWTTAGAGTAGCAAAGAAAATTAGCAATTGAAAAGCACAAGAGCACATGTCAGATTTTGGCCCCATTAATCTGTTGTTGCAAAAATGTAATTAAAATATTTTATGAAAGTTTATGAAAAACTTGTACTTCTTGAGTAGATGAAAGGTGACCAAGGCAGCTGTGGTAGGGCATATTTACACTGTAACTGTACACCTTGTTGTCTATTAATATTTACAAAATCTCTCTTCTATTACTGTCAATTCATATTTTTTTCTGATTTTTGTCCTTACTGAGTTTGTCTTTCCAGTCAATTCAGTGGTCGGGCTTGTGGTAGGTGCATCTTTATAGCTTTGAAAAATGGAGTGCCTTTATGTTTATTAAACTCAAAATATCTTAAATGAACTTCAGAGTTATATGTGGAAGTCACACTATTTGTAGAATGTATCATAAATGTCAGTAATTCAATTTTAAAGAGATATTTTCTCATATAAGAAGAAAAACCTTTGAATCTGGGTATCCAGCTTACCTGTTCTCGCCAAAGGTTCTGGTAATACCTTTCTATATCCTGTATGTTGTTTTAATAGTACGGAGACAGACAAGAAGGGAGAAGAGAAACCTCACAAGAAAGATATTTTTCTAGATGTTTACTTATTTGTGGGTGTTTTGTGTTTATATGTATGTGAGTGCCTCGTGTACTCCCAAATACACAGATAAAGACAAACTAATACTATACTCACTGGCAGCAAAACGGGATAGAAGGATTTAAATATATATTGATATTTCGTGTCACTGGTTTTTCTTTTGTGGTATGTATGCTATCTATAAAATACAGGTAATAAGTGTCTGTATATATGGGGTAATGACAGCAATAGCCACATCTATCCATTCTAATTATATTTTTACTGACTATAAACAACTCTTGAGAAGGATAACATTGTGATTTTTTGGGGAAAAGGCACATTTTTGTTGAGAAATTTTATTTAGATTTTATTCACAGATTTTACTTGACAGAATTTGAAGCCCTGTTCAGTCATTTTATAGGGATTCCATTGGAAAAACAGCCTAAGCAATTCACAGTCTAGTAGTTCCATCTCTTCAAATACTAAGACATCTGTTCTGGCCTACTTTATCTTTTTTATTTGTTATTTCTATGTCTTCCAAAACTTAGGAACAAATACTGTTCTGTTTAGTTCAGGAATAGTTCCAAATAATCTGTATTTCAGAAAAAGACAAATAAGATCCAAATGTTACTAAGTAGCTGGAGCCAGGATTGGTATTCTTTAATTTTCTAGCAAACCCTATGTTCAGAAATTAAATATCCATTTATTATTTTAACTCCCATTAGAATAGTTTTTATGTAGCTATATATGTGAATACTATATGCAGCCCAACTTTTGAGATCCAGAACAATGCAGTAACTTAAAAAAAAAATGCTCACAAAGATCTAACTAAGAAAAAACACTAAAGCAAACATCATTAAATTAGTTTCTTCACTGTCTGCTATAATCACCTGTGCTATATCCACATGTATGGAGCACTGGGTGCAGACAGAAGGGATACGAGTTCTGTTTCGGCCTCGTCTGTTGGCCTGCCACGTTGCCTCGGACAAGTCATTTCATCACCCTGCACCTCATCTTTATGTGGTAAATGGGAYGATGGCACTGCTGTCCTTTGTGAAGCATTTTGTGATCCCCTTTTAAAAAATGTTATGCACAAGTTCTGTATGAATATTAAGAATGGCATGGTCTTGTTCTTCCCCCAAAGTGTGAATGTTATAATTACCAAGTAAATAGGTAGGCACCTACCCTCTCCCCTTCCCCGCCCCCCCGCTATTTCGCAGAAGTGCATCCTTTCCAGAAACCTTGTATTTTCAATGAATACGAATCCTGCCAATCATACACAATATAATCAAATGCCAAGTACATTTCAGAGGTTGTTATTATTTTTAATTACTAGCAGCATGCTTTCCATGAAAGAGCCCATACTGTATGAAATTCCTTAGCAGAATTTGACAAAATGTTCAGGCCTAACCATGGCAAGGGGAGAACACTGTTGACTTTTTCAAATCAACTTTTTAAAACCTTCAGAAAAACGGCAAAGAAAATTCAGTATGAAGAAGTGAGAGGTGAATATATAACTCTAAGCTCCTTTGCATTTTTGTACCCATTTAAAATAAATTGCAGCATACATCTTAAGGCCCATTCCAACAAGTTGCTGAATTTCTCCAGTGAGCCTCTGAGTACTTTATTCAATGGGAGATGCACGTATCCAGATTATAGGACTCCCTCCCAATGGTGTTGGGGTTTTGGCAATTAATACTGTAGTCTTTTTGTTTGTAGTTTTCTCTTAAAACATTCTATATATGCATATACCAATAAAAAGGAGGTTTCTTGAATAATTGTGTCTGCCATGAATATATACTGTGTGTATAACTCAGARCCTCTACATGTGTGTAACACATGTCTAAATGTGTAGACATGAAAAATAGGAATGGAGAGTATGAGTATCATACAACACATTGGTGTTAAGAAGCACCAACTTCATGAGAAAAATTAAGGTGCATTTACAGCTAGAGATGTCTTACTGTGTCCTGCTGCAAAACTGGATCAGGTTTTCCCCCAGTAGSGGTGAAATGTGTGTGCGTGTAAAAGTGTGATATCTGACTGTACATTCCTTACTGTGGACCATTTTTCTTAATTTTATGTAAAATAATGGATATTCTGTAATTTTGTTTTTCTTATCAACTCGTACTTCTTTTCCTGGGCTCCATTCCCTACTCTGTTCTGTTTCTGAGCTTGGGGCAGCTATGTTTTTCCTTTTTTATGCTTTCTTTCTGTTTTTTTTTTCTATTTTCCTATTGTTCTAGAAAACTGCAGGCCTTTTTCATATTAAACCTGCACTGTCTACAGTGAAATTTCAATTTATAGCTGGAAATAGCCCTATTTGTTTGAAGAAGCAGAGGTGATTTTTTTTTCTCTCTTTTTTCTTTCTCTGAACTTTACCTACTTGGATTATGTACAAGTATTGTTTAAAATTTACAAAAAACGCATTATAATTGATAATGATGCTTAAGCAGCATCCAGCACCATCCTGTGTAGTGCAAAGTGAACCATCATAGGAGTTGAGCTAAAAATATTGCATTAACGCTTAGAGAAAATGAAATTTTTATACTTGATTTGCTCATGGTCATATGGTTGCTACTAAACACAATTTGAGCTGTCACTTCACTGCAGAGAAAAATAAGCAATTTTGGAATATTTTAAATGAGCTTGATATTAGATTCTATAACTCAGAATGACACAGGAAATAGTGTTTGCAACATGATTGGTTCATTACTATTTGGTAATTGTAGTCCATCATTTTAAAGGGGAAGCTAAAACACAAACAAATGATCTCGGCATTCAGCAGTCTCTGTATCTGAGTTGTCATTTTGGGGGTGGTTTTAGAGGATACAAGTTGTGTATGTATGGAGGCTTATATTTTTCCCTCCCCTTTATCATTTCAAGAGAACGATTTTCATCATAAACTAACATGTCAGCCAGAGCATCTACATTTAAGAAAAAATATTATTTCACAATTTTCCACATGCACATTCGATGTAAACCCTGGAGGTGTATTCCCTGAGTACCTATTACCTCCATTTTAGGGAAATTACATTAAATTATTAGTGACAAATTTACTTGTCTGCCAATGTGTTTTTCTTGAATTTTACTACAACATCAATACTTGGCTGTTTTATATGGGCCCTCATTTACCTGTCTTTGAAGGCAGTCACCCCTCTGGGAGCTTTGCCTGTCRCTAACATGCGCTAGGAAGAGTCTTTAAGTTTAACATTCGCTGTTTTGAATTAGAGAAAAAAATATGTTGCACTTTAAAAATATAATATGCTTTTCCGACAAGTCATTTTAATGTCTACTGTCTCCTTTTTTCGAGAGCAAACCCAGTTGTAAGCACAGTACGCTCAGAGGAGATACTGGTTGTCAACATAAAGGTGTTCACTTGGAGCTGACACCCGGCAAGAGGAACTTAAACGTCCATTGTCTTGTACATCTTGTACTTGTTTTGGGGGTATTACCAGATTTTGCTTGTGTTTGTGTCTATGCAAGAATCCCTGCCAGTCTGGTACAAAAGTAGAAGCAGATGGAAAAAAAATGTCTGACTGAGAGCAAAAGTCAACCATAGGAGTTTAAATCTGTATTACAGTTGTGTCAGGAAACACAGCTATGAGGCACAAAGACGACATGGGCTTCTTAGAGCAGGCACAGCTTCTCTGAGAGGTTTATTTGCCTTTTTTTTTTTTTTTTAATCTTTACAGTCTTTGTCTTCAAACACAATTAATGTTAATTCCAAATAAATGAGTGTTTCTAGACTTAATGTGCTGCAGTAATATTTGTTAAGTCCACGAAAAACATTCTGCTTGTTAAAATCTAAGGCTTTGTCAGTGTGGGTTTTTCCTGTTGAGTGTAGAAATGCAGGGTTTCATTTTAAGGAAGGGACTCTCAGTGCTTTAATCTCCTAGTATGATTGATGTACTGGCAGCAGTGTACCACCTTACGTTGTAATCTTCTCAGATCTTGGAAATTAAGCAAGATTCTGCCAGTTCAGTGTGKGTCATAGACTTCTGGGCAATGTTTTGGTGCTTCAGCAAATAACACGGGATATAGAATAGCACAGTATTTTATACCCTAAAGTACTGATCTCTGGTGTTGAAGGTGGCTGCATTTTATTGGACATGAGGGGATGTCACCATTTGACGTGGCTAATGCATAAAAAGGTTTAGAAACTGTTTTTATTAGTGCCTCAAAATGTATGTGAGAATTCAGGTGACAGGAGCTGTATGAGTACAGTCATTATCATATTATTGTTGTGGGAGGGTTCTTTGCCAGTAAACTGGTGCAGACAACTCTGTTGAAGCAAGTGAAGTAACAGTGATGTACGCTAGCTAATGAACTGCCCTGCGGCTTTATTTATTTGTATATCATTCGCTGCCTTGTGGACCAGATTCTGTTATAGCCCTTTGTGTGTTATACATTGTAAACAAGAAGGATCATGTTGATAATAAATTCTCTGTCAGGCTTCCAGCAGTTGGGATTTCTAGTGCTGGAGCATCAGATTTCTGGGAGCTGGCATGCCTGGTAAACTTGAGGAGGTGAAAATCAGTTGTGCAGGTTGATAATGTAGAGCAGATTAGAATGCTTTAATCAAGTTCCTCTCATTTTGGCAAGCATTTGATTAAAATCATATTTTAAACGGGACTTTAGTTTATACCTCAAGATAGCCTATTCCTAAATAGTTTGCTGAACTGGGATTTTAAAAAGAGAAGGGGGGGATCATTGCCGAATATCAAGATTGTGGAAGGAAGATGATGGCAGAAACATAATTGGAATCACAATGTCTGCTTTATGTTTAAGTGGCTAGATTATCCCACAAGTATTTTGTTGCTATTATTATTTGTATTGCGATAGCCCCAAACCAAGGGATACAGTCAGGAACTAGAGCCCTGTTGTACTTTCTGCTTGTTATTTGCATGCATGCTTCTATATCCTAAAAGCACACAGTGCTCCAAAGAGCTTGTAATTAAACCATTTTTTGTGTGTGTGTGTGCATGCATGAACATATGCTACTGCAAAAGGATCTGGTTCTTCCCTGTTTGTGTTTTGATGAGACATTAGAAGTAAAGCACAGCAAACGTGGGAAGAACAGAGGAAGAGGTAGCAGTTTCATGGTTCCTGTAGGTAGCAATCTCATTCTGTGCTGGTTAAGACTGGAGTAATTTTGTTCTAATATTGAATCTTTCAGAATTAAGCAGCATATTAACAATAATATACAGAATTTTAGCAACAACTAATAGAAATTGAAAACTATTAAGCTCAATTTCTTTCTTTCACATCTTTCTTTGATCTGAGTATTATTTTGAAGAATCTGCTTTGCCTATTTGGCATTGGGAGTGTCATAGATTCATGAGACTTCAGCTGGATGTATATTACTTTTACTTGTATTATATCCAAACCTTAAACAAGCAGTAAAATGGAAGGTATATTTAAGATGTACCTCATAATTCATTTCAATTTATTCCCTCACTGAATCAAAATGATTATATAAATCAATGCAATTTTAAACTGATTAACCTCAAACCCTTTTAATTAGAAAATAGGGGCTTCAGAGTTCACCTGCAGTATGTGAAATGCCTTTACGTTATTTTGCCTGACTTTTTATTCTAGGACTGAAAATAGAAAATGCATATTATTGCCATTAAATATAATTTGATTGAGGAAATTATATTMTTCTGTGACTTTCCTCCTCCTTTTTTACAAGTTGCTGTGCCACAATGCTTGCAAAGTCTGTGCAGTATATTTTGGTCTGAAAAGAAGATGAGAAAGCTAAAGGGACCTTGGTGCTTCTTGTAGACGCTTGTTTTTTCCAATGTGCTTTAACTGTTAATAGAGCTTTGCTCTTTTTTTGAGAGCCTAGTAGAAGATTTTGAAGCATCAGGTAAAAATGTTTCTGATAGCGTTTGGGAGGAGTTCCTTGCTGCTGAATGAGGCTCCACTGGAGAATGGCTATCCAGTTCTCTTCATCAAAACTCTTTTCCATGTCCGTATGCAAAATAACTTCATAGTCATGCATAAACTCTAAGCTGGTGACTACCAGCAAAGCAACAATGTTTGTTTGGCTTTCCTTATTACAGACCTGGCCCAGAAAGAGAGAGAGAGGTGGATAGCCTCTCTGAATGCTCTTCTGTTTTATATATTCGAGCTCTAATGGATTTGATTGTTACATGGCCAGTCAGTCTAGGCCCTCAGCATACGTGAGCTGGCAAATTAAGCCTTTTGTATGTTAATTTTCAGTAAAATATATATGAACGCTGTTAAGATGAATCTTTCTTTTCTTTACCTGTTTCTCTTCATTTCTAGTTTGGACAGAATGTTGGCCAGTGGGGTCAGTGATTTACTGCAACTTGATTTTTGCGGCATTAAAAATCTTACACTGCACCTCTCCTGTTCTCTGCTCCACCATTCACTCCAGGTGAACTTGGTTGTGTTACTGAAATCTGCATTTATGTATCAATGAAACAAGGGTGAAATATCTCACAAATAGGTTATGAAATGAAAACAGTTACACAGATTACTTTGTAATTTGTGTAAGGTACTTGTTGTTTAACATGGTGACTTCCTYGGGTTTCATAGTACATTAGCATTAGGAAACATATACGTGAAGAGGGATGTGCAGATTCATGTATGTCCTGACTCAGCAACATGCTAAAATATGTGCTTCAGACAGATGAAGGATTTTGTCTGTTTGGCAAAGCATTGAGATGATACTTACCTATAATTATATGCCTAAGTGCTGCTGATGCCAATGACTAATTGAATTGGGGCCAAATTTACCCGTGGCATAAGTGACTCAGAAAGTGAAACGTTTTAAAATACAAGTGAGACAGTTTTGAATGGAAAGAGCTTAGAACAGTCGCCTTGGGTGACATCTGCGTATCTTGCTGAGAGTTGTTCCTTTCTCATTCAGAAAACCTATAGACAATACTGCAGTTGTCTTACTTTCTGATGATAGGTAGTTTAATAAAGGTTTAGCAAGCCATGTCTGTACAGAAGATGTGACCTTATTCAGTTTGCTAAATATTTTAAAGAAATATTCAAGTAATTTGGTAAATTATTTTTTTTTTATCATGTAATTGCAAATACAGGCTATGGCTTTATTTATTTATTTATTTTACTGCCTATACCTTCTCTTTTTTAATATACGATAAAAACATAGGTGATATTTGTTTCAATTGCAAATAAAAATTGCTTAGTGGAATACATGAACTGTTTCTGAACAGTCTGGTAATATGTTCAACATGATTTTTATCTCACATTGGAGACTAAAATTAGGTTTGTTTGTTCTACACCTTAGTATTTACTTGTTCTAAATCTTGGCGCTCTTTTTTTTTTTCATGGTTTGAAATAATATTTCAGACTGCTCAATACCACCTTCCATCTCTTGTATACTCCTATATATTTATATATATGCATATATAAAACATACCTATATATTTAAAAATCATACGTTGTGGTTAACAGGAGCTTTGTATAAATATGTGCACTTGCATATACATGTGTGTGTAGGAAAAAATATCTAAGTCCGTAGGAAAAAAAAGGTATGCAGCAGCATCCTCAATCCATCTCTACATTTGTGTTCACTGAACTTGTTTTTTCTATATCATCCTGTTGTTTATCATGAGCACAGGTTTCAGCTGTACAGTTTTATCTGTAGCTAAATGCCTGTTTCCTTGGCAGTCTGTCTTATAAATTATAGTTAATATTATTACCCTTTCCACAATGTAAAGAATGTGTCCAAAATGGAAAAGGATTCTTCAGTTTTGAGCAGAGAGAAAACTTTCTCTCCTATTCCTGTGCACCTAATCTCTTGTTTAAGCTCAAGATGGAGGTTTTATGATTAATACAGTTGATGCAGAAAATGGCCGATTGCTTGGCTTCTTTTAAATGTATCATGCTCAGTGCACACGGTCTCTGAGCATCAGTTAGAGGGAAGTGACAGCAGACTTGACCTTTCTCTCCAAATCATATGTGGGGGGAAAAGGAAGAATTAGCATGGTACAACAGGATTTCAACTTGCTTTAACTGGTAAGTTTTGTATTTAGAAATGCTAATGTGCTCTGGAAATAAAAATTCACCTTCTAGCAAATGTGGTCACATGTTATTTTAAATGAAATTTAAAATTTTAGTCACTATATGCATAATAAGATAGCTTTAAGATATTTTACTGACTTGACTAATGCTCCTAAAAGGTCAATACAAATATTTAGCTTCTACTTTTACTTCTGCTGTTTCACAGATTGGACCGATTTTTAATTTAGAGTCATCTCGCTGAATATTTTAAGAACTATTTAGACGGCTTGTGAGAAGGCATGAACAATAGGTCCTATATGTAGGAAGGTGTTAGTTATAAAAGGGCTTAAATTGGCTTTAGTGTAACTGGAAACCAAATAAATGGTTCTGGAAACTACACTAAGAGATTTAGCAGGTTTTTTCCATAGTCACCAATTAGTGCCATTAGAAAGTCTAATATGCACAGCGTGGACCCGCAACAGCTGTGATTGATACAAAGCTCAGCCAATCACATTGTTCCCTTGTCAGCTCTCATTAGGCTGTGATCAATTACCAGGATTTTAGAGCAATTTGAATGAAAAGTAAAAACACATTGTTACCACAAATTTCATCAAGTGAATATGCTGTATAAGGAAATAGATCAGCTATGACCTCTTTGACATTTTCAAAATGTTTAAAAGCTGAAGTTAATTCTTTGTGATGTCCTTTCATCTTTAGTTGACAACAGAGAGACCTGGAGTGGTGACAGGCCTTGTCAGGTGGGTCTGTCTTATCAAAAACAATACCCTCAAGATCTTTCAAGGCAAATATTCTAATCTAAGATAATTGCATTTAAAATTTCATGTAGCTTTTATGTCTTTCCCTGAACCTTTTTTATATTAAGTAACAAACCTTTTCACTCAACACTTTCTTCACTTAAAAGGTGTAGTTGTTACTAAAAATATTTAAGTTACTATGGTAAATTGAATGCTGGAAAGAAGGCTCAAGGATGTCTGTCTTCTGCTTCTGGGATTCTGAATAAGGTTGTGACTTGATTGTGTCTCGTTTTTTGTGAAGCACTTCAGGTACATTCTGTTGGATTTTACTATTGTCTGTGTTCTACCAGAACTTAACAAAAAACTAAAATGCAGCCTCCTCTTGTCCTCTGATGAGGCTTCATTTGATTTTGTCYGAGTATTCTAGCCGAGGTTCTTTTCTGGTGTTTGACTGAGAGAGAAACGCGCAATAGGGTCACTCCATTTTTGAGACTCAGTTTTTACTGTCGTGCACTACAACAGCCACACTAGCATGCAAAATTAACCAGAAAGTTAACAGGATTTTTATTTTTTTGTTTTGGGCTACTTTTATTATGGAGAATTACAGAAATATCTTCACATCTTTAATTTGGCGAATTTTTGCTTTGATGAAAGGGGGAGATGGCTACTGCAAGTGATAAATAGACCTGGTTGCTGCTGCAACATCCCCAGCTCTGGGCCTGTGCAGCCGCGGGGGGCACAGACCAAGGTGCGGCGGCTCCCGCTGGCCCAGGCCGCGCTGCTCCTCGTGCTCCCCGCGCCGCAGCTGCGGTTTGGCCCCAGCTCTGCTGGGCTCTGTTACCCAGCCCAGGGTGCCCTGCTCTCGGCCACCTGCTGTATTCGGTATTTGTCAAGTGTGTTGGGTTATTTATGTTTATAAAACCACAAAGCTCATTTCAATAAGACAAAGTAAAAGACCTGAATAAAATTTTGTCTCCCTCCCCTGGCATATCTTTCTTAGTCATTTTCTGTTCATAGATTTCAAATTGGTAAATAAAATAGATGAAAGACTGAAAGCAGTAGAAGAGGAGGAATAAGTCTTTATACTACAGGCTGATACTTCGGAGCACATTTGCCAGTGGACAGACTTGAAACGAGAGAGACTCCAGTAGCTGAGCTGTTAATTACAGGATAGTTTATTCATGAAAACGTCTTTCGTTGGCTGATATCCTCCTTAGATTATCCTCCTTGTGGTGAGCGCTCTGGTCTTTTCAGGTGTGCATTTACATGCCATGTCAGTAACCTCTAACATGGATTTCTGCTGTGTCAGTAAACATTTCAGAAAATAAGATTTTCAAGTCTGAATTATTTATACTATATGATAGGCAAGTAGAATGTTGAAATTCAGTGCTAGTTCATAAGATTTTTTTTTGCTTGATTCCTCTGTCTTCTACTCTAACCAGCCTTTTGTTAGAAAGAGTACTTTATTCTTTTCTGACACACAACTAAAAGTATTATGCAAACGTAAGATGCTATTCATTATTATCTGTTGAAAATGGAGGCAGCAGAAAGCTGAATTTCATTGTATAACTTGATCTCATGATCTAAGAGAAGATTCTAATGGAAAACAGCAGTTAGCTGAAGGTGTCGGGTCTGATTGCAAAAGCTGATTTTATTATGATTTTAATATTAGGCTGCCCACACTCTCTCCATGCTGACATAGCCCAGGAGTATTGCTTACACACCAGGCACAGGTTGAGAAAACATGGGGTCCAGTTGAGAGCTGGACCTAAACCCAAATTTACTCTAATACATTGGTTCTTGAGGCAATGTAGAACACACTGGTTAAGAATAATCACCTCAGAGTGGAGAAGAACCAATGTGTGTTATAAGAAGGTTCAGCTGCTTCTCCATGTATCGTCTGAACCTTTTGAATCCACAGAATTAGACGTCAGATAGACGATAGCGTTTTCCCAAGCTGCTTTTCACTTTGCCTGGGAGTAAGTCACAGTCAGCACAGGAACTTAGAAGGAAGTTCTGCAGCCATTTCCAGCTTTTGCTGCAATCACTATGTTGTGGATTGTTTTATTAAGAAAAAAAGGTAATAATGGAAAAACTATTCATACTTTTTGACTTTTTCGGTTGTTAGGTCAGTTCTTAATTCATATGGACTGTCTCACCTTCCCTATGTTTCTCTGTATCAGCTGTCAGTTATTGGAATATTAAGAGGGATGCTGAATATAGTTGTTCACTGTAGACTTATGGAAGTTCAGGTCATACTGCTACTTAGCCTTCACAAGCTCTTTGGCTTTCCAGAATGTAACAAAATGTGTGTTAATGCCTGGAAATTGATTGAAATACTCTATTCTATTTTCTGTATCTAAGGATATCCTTTTTTTTTTTTCATTTTCCAACCTTTTCTGTTTGTTTTCAAAACAATCACTCTTTCTTTATTTGAACCCTTCTGTTCTTTCTGAATCTTTTTTTTCCCCCTTTCTTTTTAAAATATTCATATCTACCACATAAGGTTTCTGTTCTTGTATCCATATTTGCATACATATTTTTGGTTTTTTGCTATGTTCATTATTTCATCTCATCCCATTTGTATGTGTTTAGCCTTACATTTCTCTCATTCTGTCTACATTTAACTCTAAAATCAAAGTTACTGAAAACTGTGTAATTTTCAGTTCTGTTTTCCTTTAGTTCATTTGAAAATAACAGTATAGCAATACACTCAAAGATTGTAATAACTTTATTCCTCAGACTGTTCTTCCTCCTCCTCTAAAATTAAAGGTTTGTTTTGTTGGTGATAGGTTTTTCTTTCTCTCCATTTTAGACTGCATCCTTTGTTTTAAAAGGTGTATTCTGTGCCTGAAAATCTTAATTGTTTGAGCAGTGATGGAAACCTCAATATAAAAAGAAAATATCACAATCTACCTTCACAGAGCCTCAGAAGGACAAAAGTGGATCTTCATTAAGACATGCAAAGCAGGATTTTTCTTTTTACTAAGACAAGTTTATTATATGAAACTGGAAGGCTGAGTGAACCTAAAGTTAAGATTTTGGTTTTATACGTGTTACAAACTTTATTTTAAAATGCAACTACTTTGTAGTTGTTCAGGAGTGCAATGTTGCTTAGGCTTTTAGCATAAAATGAGAGCTTTTGAGAAAGTTAATTTTTTTTCTAGTTAAAAGCAGTAGTAAGTACACAGTAGTTGCGCATCTATTTGAAAAAATGGATGTTTGTTTTTCTTAATTATATAACAAAAGCCTTTTGATTTACAAAGGAATTTACACATTATTGAAATAAAATAACTTTTTAATTATTTTTCTATTTGAAGAGAAAAATAAGATTTTTTAAATTACTATATTTAGAATCATATCAGTACTGCTGATGTTTTATAAAATGTAAACATGCTATTTGCGTGGTTTTTTCCGTACTTATCAAGGAATTAGTGAAGATACTGTGTATCTTGAAATTCTGAAAAGGCAGACATTTCTGGAATAGTGCTTTGTCTTTTAATTTTTAAAATGGGAAAATGTGAAGTTATATTTATACGCTCATAAATTTTAAGAAATGAATCCTCATAAATATAACGCAGAAACTTAACTCCAACTAGAGTAGCTCATAATTAAGGGTTGCTGCTCTGAGCAGCAGGATTGGCCCAGCTTCAGGAACATCTGTTTCTTCTCCCTTTGGCATCTGTTAGAGCTCACAGCTCCTGCCCTTGCACGCACCGGCTGTGTGACTGTCAGAGGAGCTGTGCAGGATCACACAGAGCACCAGTCCTAATTCCTGACTTTCTGCCGGTCACTGATTTGTGTCTCGGTTTTATCTAGGTAATCTTTTTTATATTTTTACTAAGGAAAGTTGAGCCGGGAACCAAACTGTTTTCCATTCCTCTGCTGCCCCCCTGCCACAGTAATTTCCAGTATTTGGGAGATGGAAGGGTTTTGTATTTTCATATGCATACCATGCCATTCRTCCAAGGGAAGCTGATGTCCCTAAGAGGCCCAACAGCACACACTTTCAGACTTTAAAAATCCTGATTTTTTTTCCTTCAAGCTGTAGAAATTCTAAATTACTTAGACTTGCTGTTTAGAGTGTAATATAAATAAGTGTAGTCTAATGTGTTTCTCATTGCATGGCACTTTGATACTATGTGAGGTGTGAACTTGGACTAGAGAGGAATTTTCTGTTAAATGAAACCTCCAGAGCTTTTGCCATGGCTGAAAACCTCTTCAGTACTAAGCCTTGAAATATGCTGATTTCCTGAGTCTCCCACCTCAGCCCGCCATTATTTCTTAATAAGGCATTGGTTGGAGGAAGAGCTTCTCATACAAAAAGGAGTACTGACATGAAAAATACATTTATTTCAGAAATGTTCTGTTAAGAGTTCTAGCAAGTATGTATCGAGCAAGTCTGTACCCTGTTTTTTTTTGGTGGAGAACCCCTCAGTAAGCCTGTTTCTTCCCAAAGGCTTGATTAGCYTAGCGAAACTCGCAGGGTGAGCCCTGTGAAACTCGCTGTTTATTTCTGACCTTGAAATTAGGTATTGCATAAAATCCATTAGGTTTTATATTTTGAAATACATTTAATTAATAAACACAATTAGAATGCTTAAAAGCTCAGTCATGTTTACTGACATTAGTTAACAAAAGAGGGGAACTTTGTTTCCCAGCAGAATTTCAGCTTTTAGTACTGGATTGCAAAGGAATTTAATTTACCTGGAATAGTATAAACCTTTTTGAAATAGGTGCCCCATTCCACAGAAGAATCTCTCTCCACATGCTCTAAATACTGTACATATTTACCAAATTTAATTACATATTTACATACCTCAGATTGACCCAATTGAATGGAATGACTCCCTTGATACTTTTTATAGTCTATTAGGTAAATAATAAGCATCTCAGAAACTGTCTCTCTCTCTTCTTTGCACAGCAGATGGTAATGCAGATTAGAGCTAACTTTGTTTTGGGTCTCTGTTTGGTAGTCTGGTTTACAGCTCGCTGGAGAAAATACTTCCATTTCTCCATTTCAGATATTAGTATAGATATAAGAAACCAATAATAGAACAAAAATTGTTTAAGATACAGTGAGTTGTAAGCAGTCCTGAGCAGCATAAGGAAGGCAATACTCTAGTGTGGCTACAACTACACGATGTCCCCTGCCGTCCGTATTGGCTAAAGTCACTTAATGTTATCCCCCCCCCCCACACACACACACTAGATAAATCTATACTTCGTAAGACTGTTAAAAATACTAAGATAAAACCCTTCACTGTTAGAGGAGACATTTTATTTAACACTTTTTGTTTTAATTCATCCTTTATAGATTTCTCGTTCATTTTGTATTAACAGATGCAATGCAATGCAAAGAGAAAACCATTTATTTTTATCTCACTGGAAGAACATAGGCTGTGCAGTAACATTGCTGGAGTGCAAAGTGTTGATTTCCTCACTGCATGTACCTTTATCTCTGTCTTCATGAAGTGCAGTTCCAGCACAGAGTAACATATATTACATATAGTTCTGGAAAAACCTGCAAGCTAGGATAGGTCATGTGCCCACCATGTGCCCTTGTGCTGAAAGTGAGAATGATTCTGTATTTAGCTTCCATGCTGCTTTCAAGTTTCTGATGGCCTTAGAGTTGGATAGAAATTGATATTAGTGATCTGTCCTTTAATCTTCCTCAGTATAAGTTGATAGAGGTCACGAAATTTCTTGAATGGCTYGCTCTTGCTCTAGAGCAGAATAAGATACCTTTTGCTCACTTCTATCCATAAAGAACAAAGGTAGCTTTTCTTTTTTTAAATAGGGATAAAAAATGGGTTGTTTGCATTTGTTGGTTAGTTTTACTTTGTCTTAGAATAATTAATAAAAAGGTTTCTACTAATCTCAATTAAAGTCGCCTGAAAACAGTTCTGTATATGATTGTTCAAAGCCTATATTGCGAAGTAGAAAAGAGACACTGAAGATGGACCCACTCAGACAAGTGTAAACAGAAACTAGATGAAGTCTGTCTTCAAGTGGTGCGACGATGAATATTTTGGTATACATTAAAGATAGATTATTTTGGACAAAGGAAGAACTCCAGTCACAAATCCTGAACACCTTTTCTGAACACTGTAGATTAAAACAGTGAATGGTTTTGATACTACTGTCATTACTACGCGCAATGGTTTTGATAGTGCTACCTCCAGTTCAGCAAAGTTTCCATGCTAAAACTGCCCCTATGTTAATTAAAGCTTTAAATAACCGGCTCAGAAGTTAAGCATCATCAGCATGTTGATGAAGAGCCTTGACCTGTGACACCACCATTTTCGGCATTGCAAACAGAATTCCAGGCAAATGCAGCATAAATTCCACTGAGCTAGCTCAGAACAGACACAGAAAAATTGGTTCTTTCCACTAGGCCAAGAGTAAAAGTCAAATCTTTCAAAAATGAAAAAGCCATTCCAAACCATCACTGAAAGTAATGGCCCTTTGCCCTTTTTAAAGCATTTTACAAACAAGTTTGTGAAAATTCTTTATAAATGTTTAAATTTAGATACAGGCTTTTATCATAATCTCTAAGAAGAGATGCAGAAGGCAGCAAGAAATTGGTCAGGTAACTTGCCCAATACTGCGAGAGAACTGAGGAAAAGAGGACACTTGGGACCAAGATTTTTGATTCCTTTTAACTAATGTGTTATATAATTTTTAGTAATGATCTTCCCCTGTAGGTCTTAGATTCCTTTGTGGGTGGAGTTAAGTATTACTAAATCTAAGTTTATTTACTGGAAAATTGTGGCACAGAAAGAAGTTTCTTGTCCATAGTTGCACAGCTGGTCAGTATTAGAGATTATGTCTCTTAGCTGCCAATGCCAACGTTAAATGGAATTTGCATCTTCTCACTGAGACTCCAAATCATAGGTGGAAATAGCCCTAAATTTTGTGATTTCTCAACCTGATGAGAACAGGCCTGTGGCACTGATGAATGATGGGTATGTCTTCCACATGGGCACTCTATCTGGTGGGTTACGTGTTTGTCTTAGGTACAGTCTTAGTTCGCTGCCTGCACTCCTACCCTCTACTCATTATGAATTAGGTAGTCGAAACAGTGGTTTGGGACTCTCTGCACCATGGTTATCCTCCGGTGTTTTTCAGAGACCACTGTGAGCACCGTCACCATGCTTTTAATTAAAAACATTGAAATTACTTCTTAATATTGAAACACTTTTTTGACCGAATGGACTAACTGTAATCAAAGGACCACATTCAGAAACCGTGAAAGTGGGCCTTAACAAATCGGTGTAAAAGAGGTGAYTGGACCATTCTCTCTTTTTAAATTCCTATGTTTAACTCTATACTGTGATTGTAGAACCTGACTGCTCTTAGGCTTCAGATGGAAGGGACAAAGATGTGATGGCTCATCCCTACTGAGCAGCTTAAATCCTAAAGGCTTAAATGGAGCCATTTCAGTCCAGCCCTTTAGTTTATGGAACCATCAGCATCTTGTGACCAGAAGTGTCAGAGACATCTGATACACTACCTAACCTTTAAACCTTATATTTAATGGAGAGTGTATTGAGGTAGAAGAAACTTCATCTTGATTTTAGGGGGTTATTTTACTGCAGTTGTTTGATTTGGTTTTCAAGTTTTAGTCATGGCAATGTTAGTATTTAACTTGATTCTTATTTGTTTTGAATGACAATTTATTTTTTATCGTGACAACTGAAACAGTAATAAAATAACTTTCTATATCAATTCTGGCACTCAAAGATGACCCTATAATAAATAAATTGTTACCTCTAAGCACCTCTGTGACCACTTTCTAGATACCTTGCTCTGGCGATCCAGCTGTTTTTCTGTTCTGAGTCTTTTGCTTTTGGAGATTAGAATCAAAAATCTGAAGATTTTACTAAGAAGGCAGAGTGCCTCTAAACTGTAAATATATGTAGTGTGTGACATATTGACAGAGACTGCTCAGCTTATTTGACTCTGTCATCATCTGCTGATTTATAGAGCTGTTCTAGCTTTATCTTACTGATTTGCAAATTCTAGTGACCAATTACAATTCAAACATCAGTTATTTTTATTATGTAATTTGTTTTATTGGAGCATTTAGAAAAGCCAAGTCCTGCTCCAGAGAGCTTACAGTCTAGTTTTAGAGATCATATATAGAGTGTAATAAAGAGAAAAATGAGGAAGGCCATATAGTAATGACAGTTACTTGGTCTTAGCATGTGCCTACGTTGCTGTTCCGTTTAAGCTCTTTAATTCCGGTGAAGAAAAGTCAGTTCTCTTTTAGGCAATAAGGCAAAAACTAATTTCCAGAAGAATTTCTGATATTAAATCCATGATGGATGTCACCGGGAATAAAGATGAAGTGAAATGCTGATTACAGATGCAGGATGAAGTGAGAGGTGCAATGACTGGGGACATAAGCTAYGTGGAGAGATGCAGTGACAGGTTTGGAGGGCAAGGTGACAACTGTGGTAACAGTGGCAGAAGGCAACGTGATAGAAATATTGACCCTAGGTAGCAGTGTGAGGTGACACATCCTCTGACCGGGGAGGTAGGGCAGCCTATCAGTGTAATGCCCTAGCGTGCGAGTGCGAGGCGGGGTGGCAGCCCTGGTGACCCGCAGGACCCAGGGGGAGAAGGCAGGTGGGGTAACTGGAAAGCTGCAGAGCAAGGTGACGCGTAGCGACTGCGGAGGGACAGGGAGAGGTGTGCAGTGGTGCAGAAAAGAGCAGCAGCTCGTGCGGTTGGGGAACATGATCAGAGATTTTTCTGGTACAGTATCAGTTACCTGGTTCTTTCGGAGAAGTTCTGGGACAGAAGATAAAAATGGGGGGAATTTGGTACTAGAGTCACACTTTGCATTGAAATATGATGTRAAAAGCTTTTTCTGCTGGGAATATTTTTCACCAGAAGAGTTTCTGGACTTCCTTAATTTCTGTTACTTACTACATTAAAATACTAGCAGCAAAAGTGTTAGAAAATAAAAATTGTGTTTGTGAGGTAACATTTCTGTTAATATGCAGGATACTTGAGAAATTTATCTTTGATTTATTGCTGCAGCTGTACTTCCTGTTTTATTTTAAAGCTTAAAAAAGGAACATCCTACTGCACTGCCTCATGGAGCAGTTCAGGCTGGTTAGCAGAATTGCTGAAGGAATGCTGCCAAGAGAAAGAAAGGTCTTTGTATCTAAGAATCATTCCCAAACTGTGCAGTTACTGACAATTGTGGATTGGATGCTAGATTAATATCTAAGGTGAAGCTGAAACAATAAAGCTGTCGAAAAGGGGTATTAATTACAAGACAAAATTTGCTATTATAAATCATTGTTTACTGTGTTGATTATATTGGTGCTAAGAACTACAGGGCAGATGTTTCTTACCTGGGAGAACCTTACTGCTTTGCACCTATTCAGATGCATGGCACACTTGGCAGCATGGATGGTATTTATTCAAGTGCTTTTTAAAGGACATGTAAAAATGTGCACCTTTTCATCTTGAATTTATCACCCTCAGTCTGATAGCAAAAGGGAATATATGTGAAGTCTGCAGAGAAGAATGATAAATATATATATCTAAATATATATATGTATATACACATACACAATATTCCCAGCATTTTATAAGCTGCTTGAAAGTAACCCTGTGCATGGTAATATATTGTGTCCAGAGCTTTTTCAGTGACCTGAATAGTGTCATTTTTTGTAGGTTTGTGCATGTTGTGGTTACCAGCAGATGAAACGGTTTATTTTTCTGTCCCTATGTCAGGCTTTCTATGTATCAGTATGTTTATCGGCTCCTTGTTCAAATAAGAATAAGTCAATAATGTGGGAATGGAGTCTATAGTGTTGGTCAGTGCTTTTTCTTTACCAGCTACAGTTTGGCAAATTAGAGGAGAAAACAGAAAGGTCTCCATTGTTGAATGGAAATTTTTCAGAATGGTTTTGGTTAGTTTCTAATCTTTCCTCAGTGGCATAGAGATTTTAAAGCTTTTTGTATTTTTCCTATTCAAATGCCTGATTGAATGAAAACCTGTAGAATCTACATACTAAGCAAGGTTGTATGGGAAGTATGTTTGCCTCGTGCTTGCCTACCGACAACTGAATTTAAAATCGCGGCATCTCTTCTGAAAATTCATGTCAACCACAGAACTTGTAAAGCAGGACAGGGAATATGAACAGTATCCTGCTTTAGGGCCTGTAGGATGACCCTGTGGCCTGAAAATATCAGTCAGTGTAACCATTGGGAATAAATAGTATTCCGCAGTGTATTTGTTCTTTTTAAAAAAATGAAAAGGACACTRCTTCTGTCCATTTCTCAGTCTGCAGTAACTTGAACAGTATGCATTTTTTTCTAGTTGGAATATAGAGGGAAACTGAAAATAATACAGTTTTGTAACAATGAGTTCATTTATTTATTCTTTTACCCCCTCTAATGTAGAACCCGCAGCCCACGATTCCTGGTATGGAGCAGGTGGCTCTGTTTCTTCTTTCTCTTTCATGTGTCAGAATGACCTGTCTGCTAAAAAGGTCAACCCAGTGCAAAAGTGACATACGCAGCCACAATTTTAAGGTCTGAATAATTTTAGGATCCCCCACACACACTTCAGGACTGTGCTGATGCTTGAGAATCGGAATGTGAAACTGTCTCAAATCAGACCAAGCCAACTTCTTTGCTGGTGGTTTGCGAAGTGCAAAAATACCAGGAGATCATATTAGTCTAAGAAAGCAATTAAGATTTCACATATGTGCTTTATGATGATGAATAGTTGTAATATTTTAAGTAAAAGAAGAGTTTTTTATGCCTATCTTTTTAAGTTGGTGTGGTAATTTTTTCTCTCCATTTTAAGAGATACATCTGAAAACAAGTAACTTTACTTCTTCAACTCAGGGTTATTTGTCTGGTCTTTCCTGTGCAGATGACAGTAAGATTAGGAAAACAGTGATGATTTCTTGAAACACATTCTTTTCAGGTGGTATTATCTGAATCCCTGTCTTTTTCTTTATTATTATTATTATTATCATTACTGCTACTACTACTACTGTTATTACAGTAGGCTGGGAGAGAACATCCTTCTAAAGTACATTTTGGTGTAAACAAGCACTGACAGTTGTTCAAGTGAAATACCATCAGCATAGGTTCTACAAAATTGCTTTTTAAAAATTCTTCTGGGTGTATTATGCCTTCTCAGGCTGTCTCAAAACATAAGCAATGTAAAAATTGTGAATTATTAAATAGCTGCTCTTAAACTTTTTGAAAACTTTCTTTTAAAAGGAAAAGCACATATTAATTGCCTAATCATTAGTCTAAAGTTTGTCTGTCCAGAATACATATCTCAGTATGATGAATTTAAAGACAGAAGCAAAAATCATAGTAATATAATGTGAAGTGTAATCCATAATCCATTTCTGTCCTATGTATAATTCTAGAGTGCAAATGCAAAAATATATAAATACCAAGAACCCTGATAACCTGAAAGGAAAAGTGAATACTGCTCCATTGTACTTTTGCAGCAAACTGTTTCCTTGCACGTTGTTGGAGTATCTGTTGCAGTGGTTTTGTCCTGAAAAGATACAGCATGGTCTCTGGTAGGAAGTATTTTCAATAAAGCTGCTATTAATAGTGGATAAATGGGTGTGAGTGGGCGCAGCACTTGCAGAGTTGCTTTTCAGAGTCCCCCTCTCCCAAGAAATGTAAAAATCTCTCTCTCAAGAAAGATTTGTTTTTTAGTGATCAGGTGTCATGGAGACCAACACTCCCAGTATATTCTTATTTTTGTGTGTCTGACATGCTCTCTTTCCATTTCTGTCACACACACACAACGGGTGAATATTGTATGTCTTTACGCATAAACACATGAGGTCAAAGTATACACTCAGTTGCATATATATAYGCACATGGGGCCTTTATGTGTATATGTATTTAAAAAATGCAATAATCAAGCTATGACTGTTTTAATGAGTGCAATTCAAAAAAGAAAAAGAGATTTTAAACTTTTGAGGGGAACATGCAGAAAAAATATTTTTTCAGAAGGCAGAATTTAACCTRCATCAAATGAATCCCAAAGGAAAGAATCTCTCATCTCAAGAGTTAAGACTTAGCAGATCCATGCATGCAGTACACACAGGCCCCCCTTCATGCTGTGAAAATTTGCTCTGTGCGTAGAATATTCTGAATGCCAGGATTGTATTTTAAGAATATTCAAAGGAAAAAGCTGAATTCAAGACACATTTCTAGGAATACAAAGTAGGCCAAAAGGTCTGAGTGGTTTAGACTCTTTGGTAGTTTTTTGCTGTCTACATTCTTATAAGGTAATTTATTTTGAATGTTGTAGGGAAGGTCTATAACCAAAACAACTCAACTGTCTGGAGACATGCATGTTAAAAACCAAAAAAATGAGAGGGATGTTGCCTGGGTCACTGACCATTTAACAGCCCTTAAGCAGGATGTGAGAATGTTGCTTATGGCAGAGACTTCACTTTCTTTTTTTTCACTCCTTTGTAATAATTCTTTATCCAAATACTCGTAGTGAATGAAACCTGCTGCAGTGAGAGGCGCATTATCTATTCTTGCCCACTCTTCAGGTCCTTTGGTTGTCCTAATGTCTACTGTGTTGAGGGGTAAATATTTGACCACTCTGCTAGCCATTGCTTCACAGCCTCTGAGTGACCCTGCATTAATTAGCTGGGAATTTCGGGGCTTTGAATCTGATTGAATCAAAATATTGTTTTTACAAGTTGATGAAGGCTTGATTGATGTGGGTTCTGCTGATTCTTTAAAGGATTAAATTGTATGTACAGATTACAGAGCCCTGCCTGTCACTGCTTAAATGGGAATTGTTTTTTAACAACGCCAAGAGGAAACAGTGTGTTTCTTTAAAAAAGAGAACGAAAGAAGTCCCATGGTTTCCCAAGGTCTTGCTCTCTCTGTCTTTGTGGGTGGTGTATTTCATTCAATCTAAAAGTATTCTTTTCAGGCTAGAATCATGCTTTCCTTCCCCTCCAGCTATGTTATGCTGYGTCTTGGCTGTAGGAGAGGGAGTATCTGGGTTCCAGGCTCAGAGCTGATGGAGATCACAACACGCAGAACAGTCTGTCTGCTAGCCCAGAGACTCGCCTGGACAATAGCCGTAATATCTGTCAGGTCTCTTAGACCTCCTTTTTAAAAGAGGAAGGGATCTCAGGGGACTAAATAAATACACTAAAGAGGATAAAGGAAGATGTAGGGGCAATCACATGCCAGTAGTTTGTCAGAAAAAAGCTCTTTAACTGTACTGTTTAAGAAAGAGGAAATTCAAAGTGTAGTTATTCCTTATAAAGGCGGACACTGTGGGCAATATGTCCCTCTTCTGCATCTATGGGATATATGGGTTTTTTATCCTAGAGATTTATAAAACCATAATCTAATTTTACTGTAAACCTGTTACATTGAAAAATGGCTTGTTCCTATAGACTCTGTGCTATGTAATGAATCAACCCCAATAAACATATAAAGGAAACAGTAAAACGAAAGTAATTTGGTGTGGGTCCTACTGAAGGATGTGCAAGCTGAATCACTCTCAATTGCTATTTAAAATGCATGTGATCATTTTCAGAATTACTGCACTTTGGATTTACTGTAGCCATGGAGTCTCTTTGGGAGAATGAGATATGGCTGTGGCTGCCCTCCATTCACCTGTGCCAGGGGTGATCTCCCACTCAGACAAGGGCAGGGGAGAAAATAGGGGATACGTGTGTTTTTAAAAGCCATCGAGGGAAGAGAAAGGGTAATATAAAAGCAAGTACATCACCATAATTGCCTGACATTTCACCCAAAACACATCAAACACAAGAGCTAGTGGTTCTGAAATGAAGAGAGGGAAGCAAACTTTCCTCAACTAGTATCCTGGGAGAGGAGTTTCCAGATAAGGTCTGGAGATAAAAAAGCATATCAAACAACAGATAATTTCTGCACCTCCCTCAGTTTGAATGGAGGCGACTCTGGCTGCTTTTAGATTTAGTTTGTCTTAAAAGTCATCGTGTAGATTTTGTGTAAAAATGTTGTATATCAAGAAATCTTTCTGCTTACTTATTATTGTTGGTATATAAATAATAAATCTGACTTTCCTACTTTGCTTTTAATGCTTGAAGAACAAAATTTGTGGAAACAATTAAATAAAGCTTTTACAAAAATCGGATACCTGTGAATAAAAAGCAACAAAATATAAATGAACGGCCAAGTCTCAATTATACAAAAGATTGTTTTCTAGTGGTAATGGGGTGGGGAAAAGATAAGGCAGGAGTGAAATGAAGAAGAA
Source organism: Apteryx rowi (assembly GCF_003343035.1). Taxonomy (NCBI): domain Eukaryota; kingdom Metazoa; phylum Chordata; class Aves; order Apterygiformes; family Apterygidae; genus Apteryx; species Apteryx rowi. The sequence continues at coordinate 525,996 of NW_020450707.1, forward strand.
AATGTATGATTTAAATGGTCTGCTAGATTTCAAGAAAATTTAAGACCACTGTGCTTTTAACGTAGGATAAAGTGTTCTTTTTATGGACAGCACCTTCCAATAACTTGTCCAGGTAGCAAATTTTCACACTCTTATCATGGTGTATGTTATCTCTTGAAAACATACTTTGAATCTGGTCTTTTTATTTATTTTCAAAGTCTGCTGCAAAAGAATAGTGAAGGGATTTGTGTTTTTCTAGAGCTCTGACTAGCAAAGTACTACTTAATATTATTTTTGTATAGGGCAATTAGCCTTATTGATAGAATTGTACCTTGTTGCTACTCTTAGAATCCCAATAAGTAAATCCTTCTTAGTCTGGATTCCGTTTGGAAGGCATCTGCTACAAACAGAGAAATTTTGCTTAAAATACCAGACAGGCTGTCATCCGAACCATCAAAACCCATGTAGCCTTCTCCCTGATTTCCCTCTGTATTGTCAACGTATGTAGACGTACGTCGGATGCGTTCAGACTGTACTGCAGCGTTCAGGTCTGGGCGATCAGGCTGTAAGCGCCTTGCGGATCCCTGCAAGGAGGCCTGAGCTGGATGAGGTAGCTGCCTTGTCTGAACTACCTTGTGGTTGTAGCTCATAGCGAAAGCTGAAATCTTACACAAACGGTTTCAGTTCTGTATACATTAGATATTATTCTTTGATGGGCGGCAGATTCTTAATCTGATTTTCTTTTGACCAGATTTGTGTGTGTTCATGAATGGGTGTGTAGTGCACACAGGGTGTCTGTGCTTACCCTGTTAGCCCCGTGTCATTAAGCTCAAGGACCTTCGTTGCCCATCTGAACAGCCTGGTCCCAGCTGCTGTTCAGCAGTTTATTTCTGGAAGGTGTGTTAGTGTAGGTTTGCTTTGGGGAAGCAGATTTTGTTCCGGGGTGCAGTACATACAGGTTTGTGCTACCTGCCCTATGACGCCGTGCAGCAGGAAAATGCCCTAATGAAATTATCAGCTAGCTTAAAGAAGCACGTGGTCGTAAAAATGCCTGATGTGAGGTGAGCCAGCTTGGAGAGTGTCTGCAGAGTAGAGCTTCCTTGGGACTGAATTTCTAATAAAGACGGTAAAATGAAGTTTTCAGGCTTTTGTTACTTTTGCATTAAAATTACAAATATTAGTTTACTTCCTCAACTCAGCAGGATTAGTAATTATCATATCTGCATTTAACAGAAAGCAAATCAAAAGGAGAAAACTAAGGAATGTATCCAAAACAAAAAGTCCTTGTCACGCTAAAAAGAGCGGGTTGGCGGTCCTGGCTCTCAGGTTCAAGTCCAGACCAGTTTGCCACCTTCTCCACCGAGAGCCTGTAGTGGGCAGGGGTCTTTGTTAGAGCAGCCAGGGCCTGGGCTGCGTCTCCGCGATAGCCTCTGTGCCCCCTGCCTCCGCGCTGACAGCCGGCTTCGCTTGTGGCTTCAAACAGGTCCTTTGTCTTTACTGCGTTGCATTGTATTGAACAAAGCAAAACTGGACTGAAAAACACCGGTGTGCTTTGGATTTGTGTTTTTTTCCGCTGTCTTTAATCCTGTTAGGAGCCGATAGGTTTCCTCAGTTTCATGCAGCTCGCCAGCCAGTTCCAAGATCCCGAATGGGAAAAATGCGTGGAAACCTTCCATTTTAGCTTTCAGATGTTTTCTTTGMCAGCCAGAAAGCTGCACAGAGGGGTAGGGATTTTGGTCAGCAAGCTGCTTTAATATCTTTTGTCTTTTAACCTAAATTATTGGATTCAAAATAACACTCACAATAAACAGTGCAACAATACACAAATTACGATATTCTTGCCCAGGCCCCCCTGCCTTTTTTTATGAGGAATAATTAGTGATCGAGAGGGAAAGCTGGATGTATCTTTTATGTTCTACATGCTTTTTCAAACTTCCTAGGTAAATATTTTTAAAGGAAATGTCGTTTTGAAATGCGTCGTCCAAATCCTGGGGTTCTGCTCCTGGGATACGCAGTCGCTGTCGCTGCCCACTTGGCTGCAGCCAAGCAGGAAGCGTTTGCTTGTGCTCAGCTTGTTACTCTGAGCTAAGATACCCTCGCAAAGCCTCTGCCTTTGAAGTTCCTTTTCATGGCTACGTGCAATGTTCGGAAAATATTTTTATTTTATTTTATACTTAAATTTGTACAAAAARATAATGATTATATTTAATGTCTTGCCATTTATAATTTTCGTTAAGTAAATTGCCATGCAAAGATGAACGCTGAGTGATTTTTAATATAAAATGTGTAACTTTTATAATCTTGTATTTATTTCAGTATATTTGCTTAATACATGTATGTGTTCAGATATGTGTAATAAACAATTTTGAAAGATAGCAACAGACTTTAATAACAAATAAAAGAGCAGTTCCTATTCAGCTTAAAATTGCCCACAGCTAAGTTCAAGGAAACATATCTGCAGTTAAACTGAAAAGTGCAGGAATGGGTTTAATCATTTAACCTCTAGATTACAAGCTAGGGCATTTAAAAATCCATAGCATGGGGTTTACTTATTACTTATATGAATCACAGCTCTATTTTACTACAAAAACACATTCCAGAAACTCTCCTTCCCCTCTCTAAGTAGTAGTTTAGATTTCCTTTTTTGTCACTCTCAACCTCAGAAAAGAAAGGGGGAAGAGCATTTATAATTGTTTAAAATTGTCAGTGACATTTAATTTCTGTCAACAATTTCTTAATTATTGCTTTAAAAGCAAAGCTTCACTGTGTCAGTCTAAATAGTGATACAAAAGGCTTTTTAAGAAATCACAAATTAGGCTGCTAACATTTACCATTTTCAGGTACTACTGATTAGATTAGAGATAATTATTTCTCATAATTCCGCTACTGAAAAAGCTGTATGTCTAGTCATATCAGAACATCTAAACGAAATTATAGAGAAACAATTTCTGAGCATAACGTTTGCACTTGTATTCAAGAAGGAAAGTGTAAAGGTTCTAATTTTATCAAATGTTTCCTTAATTAAAATCTCTTAGAAGAAAACTAAAGTTTTAAATCTGATCTGCATTTCCTATTGCAAAACACAGTCTTATAATATGTTGTAGATATGCTTCTTGGAATAAAAATGAAATAATTATGTCCAGTTTGAACATATATTTCCAAGTTATTCTTGAAAATATTTCCTAGTGTTTAAAATGGAACGAAGTGTAATTAACGGTAATATCTACCAGCTTCTCTTTCTTATCATAATTAACAGAAAAGCAAATAATTATAATAGTGAGATACATAGTCCAAAATAAAAGTTGAGCGATTTAGTCAGGGCCGCTGTTTTAAAATGGAAATTCAGCTGAGCTGATTTGTAATATTTTATTAAAATAAAACTTCAAATGAAGTATTTTAACACCACTGCAAAAAAGTCAAAAAAGAGTATCAATGCTAACAAAAATGTCATGCTTCTGCAGCAAAAAGCTTTGACTTCAGTTAAGAACTCAGGGCTATTATCAAAATTAGAAATGTCATTTTCTCCATTATTTTAATGGAAAGTTACCTTTAGAAGAATAAGTCCTTTCTGACATGATATAAATGTTTTAAAATAAAAAAGCATTGAGGGAATCACAGCAACATTTTAGTCTTAATTATTCATAAATAGCTACCTCAAGTCCATTTTAACAGAATGTCAGTTGACCAAGAAACATGCTTATTTTGCATGAGAAAAAAGAATATTTGAGCTGTAAAAGGATGCTTTATCAATGTATATTTAACTTAAAATGAAACTTGCAAATCAGAAACAACTGTCTGTCATGAAAGTGCATTAACATTGCAGCATTTGCTACTGAAAATTCAACAATATTATGAAATTTTTAACTCTTCAACTAACTAACTAAAAAAGAAATGACAAAGGACTAATGTTGTTTTATCAAGCATTTAAAAGGATTTTTTTGATAAATTCGTCTTAAATATTTGGAGGAGCATGATAGGAAGAAAAGACATTTAAAATTGGTAAAGTTTTGAAATGTAACTAGTATTCTTTTAAATATTTGAGAAGCTTGATATCAATTTTTCCAAACCCTACCCATGAGAAATGAACTCCCAAATGCATGCTTTAATATACTGTGCACTTCGCAGCTCACCGTTTTCTTTCTATAAAGACATCTAGAAAAAGACATGCTATTTGATTTCTAAATACATTTCACAGCAATTGTTTTGTTCTTTTTAACTATGCAGATTAAAGTAATAAAAAAGGAATTTTTGGAGTTACAGGAAGAATTAATTGTTCCTTTCAGCTCTTCTAGAACCCATAATATTTGTGTTCATGCTGTCCTGCATGGTTGCTTGTATGTTTGTATATACAGGTTTCATTGGCAGACCTAATTTCAAAATACATAATGCATGATTTTGAAACCAATTTGTTATTGTAATAAAATATTTTTAGGAATGCATGGTGGTACTTGAGAGGAGAATGTTAAATTATACATGTATTGTGGCCGAGTGCATTCATTTAGCTCAGTGTGCAGGTGAATCTCCCCATGACCTTGGCACTTGCAGGGTAGCATAGAATAACAATCAAATCTAGGATTGGAAATCCTACCATTTCCAAATATTAACAACTTCTTTCAAAGGAAATGCTGATTTCAGCATTTATGTTAATGGAAACATCAGTATATCTTTCAGAGAACTTAAAAAAGAAGCCCTGATCTTAATAGGATTAAAAGCCATGCTTTTTATTTTCAAAATGCTAATTTGTTTTCTGCATTCTGTTTTCATATCAGGTCTTGTTATTCAGTACACTGGGATACGGAGGACACTGAAAGCTGCCAGAAATGCGTTGGTAATGATAGGAAAGCTACATAAAAGGTTTCTGTCTGAAAGAAATTCTATATTCCTTCCAAGCCTATTTTCTCCATTTCTGTTAGTTGGTTAGAGAAACTAAATGCAGTGATACTGATGAGAAGCGTGGGGAGGGGATTTTGCTTTATATTGCTTCTTTGTGTATCTCTGTATTTATTCCTTTCACATTAAGGAACAAATGTTAGTCATTAGAGGTGCATTAATTGAAATAGCCTGTGACCCATATTAGTGAGATGAACTGATTCGGCCAGAGAAGTTTGGCTGTGAAATTTAGAGTAGCCCGAGGCACCTGACATTCTGTAATCTGCTTATCTTGCAGGCTTTCACAAGCAGCTCTCCCATCGTCATTCATGCTGAACAGTGGGGTGTAGAGAGGAGGCCAGAACAGAGATAATAATTTACCATGTAATTTGTTTTGAGATTCCTTTGATAGATTTCAAAACCGAAGCATCCTGCAAGAGAACAGGGCCTTTAAAACCTTTAAGCCAAGCCAATTCTGTGCTTGGTGGTGGGTTATGCGGCGTGCTCAGCAGGAAGCTACCTTAACGAATGGACACCCAAGGCACTGACCATTCTCAATGGGGACCCTCTATTTATTTAATGGCTTTTAAACATTGCTGCTATTCCTTTTTCTCCTACAATGACTCTTATACCCAATGCTGTAAATTTGGAGAGAATGCAGTACAGATCAGAGCAGGTTGATGAAAACCATTTGCAGCAATCAGGAGAGGCAGGTAATTTTCTAGACAGATTTGTTTTGTAAATGAGGTGTTCCATTTGAGGAGCTCAGGCAGCAGCACACCTGGCCAACAGGTGTGCTCATGCAAGACAGCTTTCTTTAATTCTGTACTACTTAAGGGATATTTCTTCAGCCCACAAACTTTTGTTTTAATGCCTCCATGAAGGCATTAAAACATAACAAAAATTCGGGGGTTTTATATTCAAAACTTCAAAACTTTCATCCAAAAGGGAAAAGGCTCAGAAGGAAAAGGTGGTGCGTTTCATGTTCTCTTGTGGTTTTAATACTTGTTAACTGACCTATAAACTGAGTTTTCCAAGTAAAGAAACATAAGGGAATTTTATTATAGAAAAAAATCTATTGCGAATCATCCCCAGCTGCTGTTAGAGATAGGGGAAGCTATTTTCACTCTTGCTTTCAGGGATGATGCGTGCAATCTGTACACCTCTCCTTTGTTTCTGTACTAACATTGTGCATCCATACGGATCCATATTGCTTTTCTTGTTTATTTCTGAATGCTTTTTTTCTCATTTAGAACAGCTGTTTCCCACTTTTTTTCAGTTAAAGACGAGAGAATCACATATAAGAAATAGTTATCTTTGCTTGATAACTTCCTTTGCTGCAGTCCAGTTAATATTATCTTGATGTTTTTAATTATCTCTGGATTTCCTTGGACCCAAAATACTTTTAAAAACCTGGCTGTAAGTTTTGCAGATGACATCACAGCCTGTTGCTCTGTTAATCTTAGGGTTGTACTTTGAACTGGAAATAGAGGTGCTGGGAAAATTCTAAATCTGTATTAGAGTGAAAAAAATTATTAGGGTTTGGGAAGTTCCCCTTAGAATGATAAAAATGATTAATGTATTGAGTGAGGAAATGCCTAGAGAGTATGGGTCTGGAACCTTTTAGACTGAATTTAAGTTTTTTAGATCAGTGTGTTCCTGTGTATTCTGTACAGTGCCCAGCAAAAAGGGACCTGGGCAGGGGCCTCTGGTACTACTGTAATAGAAATAATCATAAATCATAATAATGGACAAGCCACGTTGCTTTTAAAATGTACAGCCTTTTGTTGAGGACCTAAAATGGTTTTAGGGCAGTGCTGGCTCGATAATGGCAATCGCAGGAGTTTTGACAAAGCTGTAATATTGAGAGAACTTAAGCATTTAAGAGCCACTGTTTTGATCAAATAGGAAACCGCGATAGCAGAAACAAAGTGGATACCAGAATTAAATAGCTAAAGTTTATTTATCAATATCCTGTGTAATTAGAAGAGTCACTGTGAAAGTATACAGAAGTATATGATCTGCAGTGGAGATACATTTTAGTTTGATGTGGTGCTGACTGACTGAAAACAAAGACTGTCCAAAATAAAAGCTCCAAAATCAGATAGAAGCCAACAAATAGAAACCTGTAAGATTTCTTACAACTTCTAAAGAATAGAAAGGCTTCTTTCTGACAAGAAAGCGTCCCAGTGCGGGTGGGAATGATAGAGAAGAATATGCCAAAGTGGAGTTCCTTCTAAAGTGAGGCCTTGGTTCTCCCCTTATCAGATTAATTTGGTAGTGTTTTTTCTTCAGTGCATTCCAGTTCTCCTCAAACCTTCATTTCAGTCAGTTACCACACAGCAGGAAGAATTGCGGAAAAAAAAGCATTACTTTTATATCATATAATTTTTCAAAGGAAGAAAAATCCTAATTTTGYGAGTAAAAGATTTTATTGACTACTGCAAAATGGATTTTTTTGCAAACTGCCTGCCTCTTTAGTGCAGATGTAGTTATCAGCTGATTTAACTTACAGACATGTGAACTAGCAGAGTAATACAATGTACAGTATCGTACAGGGACAACTCAAGTATTAAATATTCTTGGTGAAGCTGTCTTGCTCAGACCCCTGCTGGAGATGTTAGGGAATTAGAGGTATCCTCCTGCAGATGCAGTGGATCTTCAAGCTTTAGTTATGATTTTTCAAGTTGGAAATGGTGGTGATGTCTGGTTTGTCATGTAGAAGGATAATATTTAACAATTTGTAGTTTTATGTGCCGTTGGTGCGATTTCTTTATTCTAGGAAGTCATGTTACTCTTCCTGAACTAAATTATTTCATCAGACTGTCCTGACACTGCAGTCTCTTCTGTTGGGTTTGATGTTACCATTCTTCTTTCCTGTTGCCCAAAAGCTTCATTCCTGAGTGGAAATATTTTCCATGCAGTTAATGCTGTCCAAATGAAAATGGATCTCTATCTCTTACGTTCACGAGTGGGTCTCTTCTCTGCTTGATTTATTAAATCTAGAAAAGGCTTACCTTAGAAAACAGACAAACAGCTTTTCTCGCGGCTGTATGTGACATCCACTCAGTCTTATACAATCTTGAGATTCATTTGTATTACTAATAAAAAGAGTGCAAGTTGTAGCTTATGTAGCAACATTTCAGAATAATTATCTTAATTAAGAATTGTTCTTTTTTAATGTGTCTCATTTTATAGGAGGTACTGAATGCTGCTGTACAGCAGAAATTTTCCAACTCATATGTTACGTCAGTGGCTTTTAAAAATCATCTGCATGGTTTATAAAATATCAGAGAGGTCTCCTTTATTTGCAAGAAGGATTTTCTGCTTATCTTTCTGTAATGGTGCAGTAACTTTGCTACGGGGCAAATTCTGAAGTATCACTTAACATCAATCCGTTTCCTTAAGATTGTTGATAACATGGTTTGTATTTCTCAACTCATAAATAGACCAGATTTCTTAGCAAGGCTTTAAAAAAAAAAAACAACTGTATAGCACCTACATTTTTTCTCCCGAAGTGCTTATTTGGGAGTTTAAAAAATCTCAGGTTTTGACAAAATTGTGTTTTTCTCATTCTGCTCAGATGATGTGATGGGACTGTGACTGTTTTAATCTCTGCCCGCTGTCATATTGTTTATGCTTGCTGTGATAAACACCACTGGACTGCTAGCCATATTTAAAGCTTGCGCAGATTGGTCCCCAGACAGTCTAGGGCATTCAGCTAAGTATATTCAGAAGCAAACTGCTCAGACCGAGACATTTTAAAATTGTATGATTTTCTGACAGGTTCCAAAAGCTGCATTGAGAGAAATATTCTAGCTAAGTCTCTAATACTGTTTTGACTAATGCTTAGTTTTACAGGAAAATATTTTATGGAGGTGCTTTCCTGTAGATGCTTAAAAATAACTGTAAGGTTGAAAAGAAATTTAACTTTTCAGGTTTTAAAATTGAGTTCTTCCTCAGTTATGTTGGACTTTGGTCTAACACAGGTATACACAGTGCTCATAGTGATCTCTTTTCATTTTTCAAAAGAGAAGTATAAGTACCTTTACATTATGAAAAAGACTTTGAGAGCTGTAGCTGTCATTCAGTCATACAGAGAGCACAGATCAACATACTAAGAAAAAGAGGAAGAAAAAATAGCAAAATATGAAAACTGTCTTAGTGCCAAAGCACAATAAATAAATACTTAGAGATGAGTGAATTTTAATTCAAATATTGTGAAATTCAACAAAGCAAGTAAATGTGCATTGAATAATGATTTTTCTATCAACAGGATAGTGTTGAAAACCCTTAGCTCAGCCCATCCCTATTACACAAGTTAGTTTTGGCTCAAGCCTAAAAATCTGTTGAGGTGAAGGGAGCGATCCAAACCATTATTTTGACCAGGATGTGTTTTATGTTACTTTGTATCCCAGGCGACTGCAGTTGCAGTTGTGGTTTCTCACCATTCACATTCTGCTGCATGAAGGTTTTTTTTAAATCTTATTTTGCTTATTTAGAAAAAAATGTGAAATTTTATAAAAGTGCATGAGGTTCACRCTGGATGCTTACTGTGGGTTGTGAAATCACCACGGCTATCTTGCAACCATTTCACAGAGAAAAAACAAATAAAAAGAAAGTTACTGACAGATGAACTCTAAACTGAATAGCTTTTTCCTTGAGATGAAAAGCAAAGTGTAACAAGCGCATTTAATTTCTCCTCTTATAGCCAGCTTTTAATAAAAAGGCATCCTGCAATGGGAACAGATAATGTTTGTCTTATAAAATGTAACAGCTAGTTCCCATTTTAAACACAGATCAGCTTGCTGGACTTTGTTGTGGCCTGAGAACTGACAAGTTTGCAGATGCTACAGCTTGTTACCTAATCAGAGCCAGATGCTGCTCCTAGGCAACTTTCTCACTGCCACCRCAGCCCTTACCACAGCGAAGGCCCGGCCAGAATCCACGCAGACCTTTTTGTTCTTGATAGTCCTGCCATATTTTTTGTTATCTTGATTCTCTGTTTGCTTTTAATTTAAGGGGGTTTGCACTGACCAGAGGTACAGAAGAATGAATGGGAGAGGTAATCTGAAAGAAGCTGATGTCCACTGGACATCTGTTTAAATTCAACATTCAGACACAGAAAGAAGCCTGTGTGCCTTTAGTTTGTTCTCGGGAAATGGCCTGCAGCAAAATGAGAGTATTTGATTTGAGAATTCATTAGATAATTCTGTACATTATACTTCAAATAATACATAGGCCTGAGAGAATGTTTTAAGTAAAATTAAACATTTCAGTGTGGCTGCAGCTGTTGTCAGGCTTTTCCAATGCAGAGAACACAGGAAGGTTTGTTGCCCCCTCTGAACTGCAAATTGAGTTCAATATTCTGTTTGCGTTTTAAAAAARGCAGCAAAGGAATCCAGATTCTGCCGAGTAAAAGGCTATTTGTTTGAGACCATTATTTGATTCAGCACCTTTTGCAGCAGGCTTTCCTTTCTCCCACAGAGCAAAATACACTGTACTATATGCTGATGCCTTGTTATTAACAGTACTGTAACTCTGTATATTAATTGACTTGTTCCCATCTGCTCTGGAAATGGAAAGTTTGCAGCCCTTGTCATCCAGTATTGTGCATTGTGGGGTACGCTTCTTGGATTAAATAGCGTTTGACAAGAAAAAGGGTTCTGCCTGCACATGCCAAATGATGCCAGAAGTGTCATGTGGTGCGCACAGCGACAGAGGTGCTTGCTTTCAGAGCCCCTTTCACATACGAAGTTATCGTCATGCTAAACCATTGCTACGTGAAACGTTCAGGAGTTGGGGTTGCTCCTGTTTACGGAGGGATCTGCTTTCTTTCTTTCTCTCTTGAAGAAACCTGTTATGCAGTGGGCAATAAAACTGAAAATAAAGATCAGAGCCAATGGAAATGCTGTAATGTTTCTCGGCAGAAGCATTAGAAACTGCCCATAAACCACGAGGTATTCAAAAATTTGCACCCTATTACTGTGCCCTGCAGCCCCTCTGGAATCTCTTTTCTCTAAGAGATTTTTTTTTATTCCCAACACCTCTGCACTTTTAGATTGTGCTTATGAGCCCTGATTCTCTGACACCCTGCTTGTCCTTCACTGGTGATTGGTGGGGATTTATACTTTTTGCTTTACTGCTGCCACTTTTCTAGGATAAGTCTGAATTATATACTCCCTTGCCTTCCCCTGAAGCCATGAAAAAGGCTGGAATATACAGCTGTTAATGAGCAGTTTGAGGGGAGCTTTGGTCTAATCTGTACAGCTGAAAGTAGTGGTGAATTCTGATTTATCTTACAATAAGATCATATTTTAGAACTTCTGAGTTGTGCTTGCCAGGAGTGTGCACTGTCTTGGGATTTTTTTCTTTGTTTTTGTTTTTGTGGTTTTTTTCAGATTTTTTTGTGTTACTCTCTTTCTTAGCAAGCTATGTCCTTTCCTGGGTTTATTTTCCCTTTAACATTTCAAATTGCTTATGTTTTTTTTTATGTACATCTGGATGGACTCTATACAGAAGAATTTACAAAAATCTGTAAGCCAGAATCCATTGTGAATCGTCTTTTTTTTTTTTTTTTTCCACCCATCCCTGTTGTTTAGCTGGTGACTACTTTTTACAGACAGGTTACAGTTTTAAAGGAAAGTCCTCTCTTGAGACTTCTGACAGAACGGAATGAGGCAGGAAGGTTTGCAAACACCCTCACACACGAATGCTGCCCTCCTCCCGAAGAGCTGAATTAAGTCACCTCCGAGACGCTCCGTGCCCCTCCGCGGTCCCCGCTGCCGCCGCTGCGGAGCGCAGGAGCTTCTCGGGAGAACAATAAGGCATCTTCTCCCCTCGTGCTGCCTGGCCAGCGTGGAAAGAGAAAGCTGAGGTCAAAGTGGCAGGCTGTACAGCTTGCTTTTGAGCCAAACAGATGGTGAGGGTTAAGTGACAGCTCTGTGACTGCCTGTTTTGAAGTAATTGGAGATAATTTGTATTTTGAATCAGAACTTGACCACTGTCAGAAGGGAAGAAGGTTAATATGTAAACGATTTTACATTAGCCCCTGTTTCTTGGGATTTTTTGCCCCCCCACCCCCCTTTGGATTCTTGTTTCTATAATCCTTGCTCCAGGCTATTGGTAAGATTGTCTTTGAGCTCGGTGTGACTCGTCCTAGGCTGCAGTTGTTATGAAAGCCAACAACAGCTTATTAAGGCCAGGGATAATCTCTGGTACTGATGCATTGTTGTTTTCCTGCGGTCCAGTTAAGATTGTGCATTGGAAACAGGATCCTGGAAATGCACGGTCTCGTTCTAGAATGATTAGCAAAGAAATGCGCAAACTGTGCTCCTGTTTCTGCAGGTGAACTTCATTGTGCAGATTATTGTTTTGCACATTTAAGATGCTCCCCCTCTACTTACTTTTGTCACGATCAACAATGCTAATTTGATTTTGGCTTCCTTTTCTCCCTTAAGAATTTTTTTGGCCTTGAGCAGACTTCTGTTTGTCTGGTTGAGATATGAATTAGGAAAATAAGAAATAACAGTTTTGCTATTCACTTGAAGTATAGAATGTGCCGTAAGTGTTGTGTTTGCCTCTGCTTTCATGGTGTAGATATACAGTAAAAAAAATCTGAAATATTTGTAGGACCTGATTTCAAAGGAGTGAAGAGCAGCTGACATGTTGCTTCGCAGCAATTCTTGTTGATATAACGATATAAACCATCCTGGCACTTCCGTTCTGATCCTAAGTCTTGTCATAAGCAGCATGTGCCAAAAGCAAGTGGCGATCAGTTGGGATTTCTTTCCCCAATTCTGTTTTTATTATTCGGACACTGAATGGATCTTGTAATGGCTTGTTCATCCTAACCGGTGTCCTGCGGCCTTCACAAGCGTAGGGAAAATGGGCAACAATTATCAGTTTCTTTCACACTTGTTTAAATGCTGTAACTTGGACTTCTGTATTTCTCAGGTGATGAATTTTACTTGTTACTGTAGACATTAGTAGCCAGAGACACCTGAATGTGCTATTTGGGAGGTAACTTGTACTTTTTATGGAATAAAGTAAAAGGATAATTATTTTGTACTGGCCCGAAAAAATCTTTTGCATGCAGAAGTCAGAGACAGCAGTGGGAGAGGCAACCAGAACAGAAAGTCAGTGGTGGTTTTGTGCATTTAAGTGCTGTTTCCACAGAAGCACAGAAGGCAATATTGTTTTTTATTCATATAAGGTTTATTATGAAACACATTTTTTCACTAACTTGAAGAAGAAAAAGGAGATATTGGCTTGTTATTTCTGCCTTTTTCTTAACCAGGCAAAGTAAAGAAATGGTTGCAAAACCTTTAGAAGCATTCAAGTACCTCAGTGACTTTCATCAGATGTTCTCTGTACAAGAAAAAGAAAAAAAAATCGTTCTATCTTTTTATTTTTACTTTGCTTTAATCTTATTTGATGATGTCTCAACAGGCTGGGACATGCTTTCTTGGATGGCAATTTCACTGCACCATATGTGTCTCTCACAAGATAGCAGAGTGAAATGAGTCTTGGCAGGAAGAGAACTAAACACATCGACAAAGAAAAGAAAAAAATTATTTACTTAACTCCCTGTTGCCTGCATACATTTTCCCTGGGACTGCATCTGGTGCAGTGATTCAAAGTTAGTTTCTTAGAAATGTATGTCTGAAGCATAGTCCTACATTTTACCACTTTTTCTAGTCAGCTGCACTATTTTTTTTCTTCAAATCCTGTGTTAAATGTTTTACTACCTAGATGGTGACCAAGCTAAGAAAAGAGAAAATCTGATTTTACCTAAGAATTTCTGTTAGTCCTGATCTCAGGGAGAGAGCTGGTCTTTATTCAGCTGCAGAAAAGACTCTGTCAGTCTGGGGGCGAGAACATTTAACAACATGATATTCCTGACCTGCCGTTGCATTCTTCTGGTGAGTTCGAGGCCTGATGCTTAAGCTCGGTGGTGAATATACGAGATACGAGGCCAGGCTGCGAGTCCCCACTGGGCTTCCTGGCAACACAGACGAGATTACAGACAGCTGCCTTGATTGCCAGGAGATTCCAGTTTTGTGAGATAAGTTCAGAAAATTTACATTTGATAAATTTCAAAGTACCGATATTGAATACTCTGGGTTGAAATAGTGAAAGATATGTTTGGATGCTAAAATCAGTCAACCAACCAACCAAAATATACTGTATTTGAACCTGTGCGTACGATAAATGTCATGCTGCTTCTCAGGTTGCCAGTGACCCCTCTCGAGGGCGGCCGGCTTATTATCCTGAGTGTGGCAACGTTTGGTGCCCAGTTCATACCCGCGACTTGTCCTTTGTGGAGCTGAGCTCCACACAGCAAAAAAAGGGTTAACCAGCCATCTCTTCCAAGAGCAATCTGTGGAAGTCCATTTATGACTCCATGTTCCAAAGGCTTTCACGGCTATATTGGTTTATGTTTACATTAGTTCTCAGTGATGACTTCAGAACTGTTTGTAAAATATGTATTTGTACAGTTGGATATTTAGGAAGAAAATCAATACAAGTTTTGCAATGACCTTGCTGGTTAACATGAAAGTGTCCTGCAAAAATGAGAACAGATGACCATGCAGGTTATTTGTGAAAGAAAAAAATCAAGAAGAAACTAATGCAAGCGAGTTTAGTGTGTTTAATGAAATTTGCAATTAAAAACAATAAGAAGGTTATATGTGATTTTAAACACCAGGTGAAAAGATAGAACAAAACCAATCAAATGAATGTATTTGGAGGTATTAAATTTTATCTGGGAATGTGATTCCTGTTTCAGTGCAGAACCATGGTAAGGTTCAAATGAGATGCAATATACGGGTAGCGTATAGAATAGCGTGTGGGAATGGTGCATGGAGGAGAATTGGTAGGAGATTGTTWTATGAGTCCTGAGCTTTGCTGTGCTGCTCGTCTCTGCATGGGAGTGGGGGAAGGTAGGAAGTTAGGACGTTTGACTCCTTAGCAATCATCAGATGTTTGTCCTGTATGGTTTATTTCTTGTGGGTCCTGCTTCTGGACATGAGAATTGGCTTTTCAGCGTGCAAGGAAGGGTTTTCCTCTAGAAGATCCATAATAGTCAGCTAGGCATAAAAACAGCGATCATATTGATGCAACTTTTAGGATTTTTATTATCTATTTAAACATATTTTTCTGTTGTACTCCTCCTAAATTAAGTGGTTAGAGATTTTTGAATTCATGCTTTTTTCACAGTATCTTTCTTTTTTCCTAGGTTGTACATATTTTAAATATATAAAATAGCTATCACTAGGAGACCTAAATGATTGCTGTAATATGATTTCTGTGTAGATTCAAAGGTGAAAGTTCAGGTATGTCAGGTTGAATTTGCAAATTTTATCTTCATCATTTTGTTGTGGATATAATGGAGATAATTTAAGGCTAATGTTTATTCAAATGCAAAAATCAGATTTTGATCCTACAGTGTTTCAAATCCTTTGAGATAGATTTTCATGATCACTAAACACTTAATGCTTGTAAATATTGCTGCTTGCATTACCTAACATTTAAAAGCTCTGTTCAGAAACTGAGGCCGCATCATGCCAGGTGCTGTGCATGTAATAGAAAAACAGTCTCTTTTCCAGAGAGTTCAGTGTCTAAATACAGCTATGTATGCACAGAAAGGGTCCAATTTTGCCCCAAACATTCTCCTGATTATACAAAATTATTTTATAAAATTCATGATTGGTAGTCAGTGCTAGGTTCAGACTCTGTGCTGCAATCTCTCCGCTCAGTGGATCGCGGTGCCTAATCAGGGGTAAGGCAAGTTTAGTAAGATTTTGAACAGGACAGTGTTCTGCATTATTGAATCACATTGCAAGAACAGGACCTTGGTTAGTTTTATAAGCTGTCCAGAAAGAAGTAATTTCATGTCCTGTGACAACTGTCAGTGTTCACAAATGATTTGTGGATCAAGCATTACGTTACTAAGAAGCTAGTGAGTTATTTGAATAACACATCGTCAGAAATGTTAAAAAAAGCTTTGGGGAAACTTTGTGAGCAAAACCATGAGACTATTGGTGCTGATTTTGATATTTAGGAGCTTCTGTATTTCTGATTTAGAGGTAGTATTGTGTTCCTACTAAATGAGGTTTTAATAAAAATATTTATATAAAATATACATATATGCTGTATTACTAAATATTAGATGTTGAAATTGATCTGTGGCGTTATCACTGTGCAGTTGTTTGAAATGGAAATGCAAAGAGCCGAGATGCGAGAGGAATGGAGCACAAAGTGGAGCTATAGGTGAGGCTCCGAGCTCCGACGCAGGCTCCCCTTTGACACTCGGGATTCTGCGTCCTCAGGCCCAGGGAGAAACACGGCAGTCCAGCCCGAATAAACAAGAGCAGTTACATTTAATTGGTTGAGAAGGATTTCTACAAAAATAGGACTTTTCTTTACTCTGCTTTTTCTCTTCACCTTTGATACACTAAATTATTACTTATCTACAGTCTACGTGCCCTCATGCCCTGAGAGCATGCACTCATGGAGAATACCGGACAATTTATATTATCTTGAAGTAGCAGTTCCTACAGGGGAAAATAATAGTCAGCATTGTCCTTAATTTTATATATTATTTTAATCATAATGAGGAATAAAAATTTCAAGAATAGTCACCTGTGTTCCTGAGAGGGCAGCTTTTAGATTCTAGGTGCAAGACACACACACAGAATAAATGCAAGAATCGCTTAACAAATACCATAACATGGGTGACAGAAAAAATTCCTTCTGTTTTCATGTTCGTGTGAGTGCAGCATTAGCTGAATTAGTGAGAAATGTGTGGCAAAACCGTTGTCTTTTAAAATGGCTTTTTAAAAATATCTTTAAATTTGAGCAATGTATAAAGGTTAAAAAATGCATTAGTGACAGAAATAATGTTTCTTTTGTAAAAAAAAGTGCTTTTTTTGACTGAAAATACAAATCATAGCTGAATAATCTGGATTATGCTGACATTTCCTTTAGCTGTGTCACTTTTTGTTGAATGTTAGGTTAAAAGGAAATCTCATAGTGGTTTTAATTTCTTTTTTTTTTAACTTGTACACTAGTTAAAGGGTAGGTTTTATTTTAAATTAATTTTAGTCAAATTATTTAGCTTTTGTCAAACTGCTGTTTACGTGAGCATATGTATGTGGGTAAATATAGATATATTATATGTTATGTGTAAAACCCTACATCTTTAGGATGAAGTTTCTTTCCAGTAGAGCTTTTTAAGGATCTGTCAGTTTTCCAGTTGTGCGGACTGTTTAAAATTCTATATCATTTTCTGTTTTAGCGCAATATCAGTGAATKCTCTAGAGGAAAAGAGATAAGGTGTTAAAATTGGGATAAAAGCTTTCAAATGCTGGGAAATTTGCTCTGTCAAACCTGGGGCCCTTTTTACTGGCGGAAACTTATAAAAGTAAACACTAGTAAGCGCACATGTAACAAAAGATTTAAATATAATTTCTTTAAATGATATAAATGCAATTATTACTACTTTCTCTGAAAACAGCTAAGGTTGAATTTCTTACTAATTTTTTATATTTGATTGATGAAGATAGAATCAGTACTTTGAAACTTGATTTTGTTTTCAGTGAATTGTTCTGCTTGTGGAGAAAGGCAGTTAATCTTAGTATTTTCCTTTTTGATTATTTTGATGTTTAAAGATGTGGCTTAAAACGAACCACTCTTAGAAACTGCCTTCAAAATATTGCAAGCAAAACGCAGTGAATTGCGTAGAATTCCTTTCTTTCTGGAATTGTAACAAATTCTTTGTTCTTCCTCACCGAGGGCAATTGAGAAGTGGGTTTCAAAACGTGCAGATGGTAGAAAAGACTCTTAGGGGGAAGAAATGAAAGCAAACGCTGGAAACGACAAAACGGTGGCGGAGACGGTTTCTCCGGGCGGCGCTGGGGCGTGCTCGGGAGGACACCCTGCTCCGCGGCGGCCGTTCCCCGCCGCCCCGTTCCATGGCGGGGCCCGGCGCGCTCCGCAGCGCCGCCCGGTCTGTCCTGTCAAGTTTATTGTCCACTCCATCAACGGGTCTAATGGTCAGCAGAGAGGGCTAAACGCGTCCCCCGTGACCTGACATTAACAGAGCGGGCTTGTTTAAGTGTTACCGGGGGTGTCTCGGGATGATTCGGACGCCAATACCCGTTTCCCTCAATGAGCAGTCGTTTGGATCATGACTCAATACAGCTTTGCCGTGACATGGCCGAGCCCCCAAGTGCTCCTGGGGGAGCTGCCCTCGCCGCGAGGCCGCCGGAGAGGGGCCGATCGATGCCCTCCGACGGCAGGCGAGACCGCCGCGCCGCCTCGCCTCGCCTCGCCTCGCCTCGCCTCGCCTGCCCCGGCCCCGCGCGCGGGAAGAGGGATGCTCTTACCGGGGCCGGGCCCGGCGCCGGGCAGGGATGAGGAGACAGATGCGCCTGGGTGTCTGGAGAGCCCCGCCGCGCTGCTCTTTGCCTCTCGCCTTCTTAGAAAGTTGGGTTTAGGCAGCGAAGGCAGGGCTGGATTAATCCCGATTAGACGATTTGGACCTACTTACGCTGCTCAGCCTTTTTATCTCCCGCAACACCGCTGCGTGTAAAAGTACCTGCTAATGCAAGCGGCGTTTTCTTCTCGTTGAGAATAGCGGCATTTTTACAGTCACTTTGATGTCGCAAAGCTCAACAGTAAGAAAGCTGCAACATTTTAGAAATTTCCAGTGAACTACTTTTAATATTTTAATGATGTCACGTTTTTCTAAATTGTAGTTTCTTACAATACAAGGAAATCTCATTTCATTAACACTGTTTCTCCTTTCGATATCATCATTTCTGAAGGATCAAATAACAAAATAGGAATACTTAGCATCCTCAAATTAGATCAATAGTGAAATATGCAGAAATGCATATGGAGATCTTTAGGTACTTATTGCACAGTGTAAGCGTAATTCTGCTTTTCATATTCATTTGAAATATATCGTTTCTTTGCTGAATGATTTTTAAAGTGTTTTGTGTTGAAAAATTAAGATATCTTCTGCATATTAAGTTGTTACTTGAAAATGTGATTTTTTTTTCCCGATCAAACCAAACATGCTGCACAGTAGTATTTTAGGGATAATAATTTCAGGTTAAAATAGATTTATCTTGTTTAATTTTTTAAACTTTCTAAAAAAAATTTCCTCAAATATTTTCTGGAAAAAAGACATGAAAATATTTTTTAACATATAAGTGAAGAAAAATGCATTTGACTAGACTTGTTTGTACTGTGTTGACAGATAGCAGGGAAGTTTCTGAATCTGTTGTCTTATTTTCAAGGCAAGCTAAGGATGGAAATTGCAAGGGAAAATGAGCCAAATAATTTGATTTTTGATAGGTGTTTGTAGTTTGTCAAAGCTTTTTGTCATTCAGATGACTAATTTGTATAAATAAGTCTGAAAACACATTGTATTAACATAATTATTTACATAAAATATCTTTATTTTTCTGCTTTTATTAACGATTTTTTTGTTTACAGATTCAAATACACTGTAGTAAATAGTTTGTGCATATGTATATATTTCTGAGTGTTGTCTCAAAAATGTTTGATAGTATCAGTTTCCTAAAGATTATGTTTATAAAATGCACATAGTTGCGTGAATTATTTATAACAAACGAATGAAAAAGAGATCATGCTTTATATAACACTAACAACAGATTCACTTTTTCTTTGGCAACACAAATATTTATTATATTATTGTACTTAAAAAAGGCTAAGCCTCTAAAGTGTCAAAAGTCAAGCTTAACAAATTTAAAAGCAATGAAATGAAAACCCAGTTAGGCACAAAGGATCTTTTCTGAATTTACTGAAAGGCAGTTGCAAGAGCTAAAGAGGACAAGATCTGTGCCTCCAGTATCCTGTTTATTAGGTCTAATGATCATCTTCAAAGGAATATCACAGTTGTGTGGCATTTAAGGTTTTAAAGGAATTCTATAAATGTTAGTGTTTTCAGCCAGGGAGCATATGTAGTATTTATCTGCAAAAAACAATCTGGTGCTCTGTATTCTGTGTACGGTGTATAGCATAAATATTCAGTACGAGAACAGATACGCAAAGTGTATGTGCAAGTGTGTATTTGTGGAAGAAAAATCAAAATCTGAGGAATGTATATTCAGCAAAAAAAGTACTACCAGATCTGTTATATTCTTTTAAATTCTCCTTTCCATGTTCACAAGCTCTTCCACTTACATTTTGCTGTGCAAGATTTAGAGGGGTGTTTGTAATATTTTGAAAAGCGATATTACTAATTATTTACGCTGTCCAAGGATCGCGGGGACCCGGATGAACACATGCAAACCTGTACTCTTTCAGCTGTAGAATGTGTTTGAAAATAGCATGGCACGTAATCTTGAGCATCTGTGGGCCGCAGTAGAAATTCAGCCCAGAGTGCAGAACTATCAGGCAGTAATTAGAGAACATAAAAGGTGATGCCCTTCAGTAAGCTTTCAGACCTGCTTTTATGAGCATTTTTGGAGCCAACTAGTTGTTTATAAAATATCAAATTAAGTTCATATTTTTTAAATTAAAACTGTACTTAAAATTAACCGGATATATTTCCTTTAAGTTTTACAGAAGGGAATCATGTTTTAGCGTTTCCGTTGCAGTCACAGAACTGACAGCAAATCTGAAAAATCCAAGTTCAGAAAAAGGTGCTCTTCATTTTAGGAGTGCTGAAGAAATAAATCCTGAGAAGGCAATGTATTAAAAGAAAGGGAGTTAGAGGGAAAGTAGGAAATCTGTACAACGAACGGAAGTGACCTAAGATCATACTCTGAACCTGGTCTTTAGTTTCTTTCTTTTTCCAAAACAAATTTAATTCTCCTTTTAAAAATTATTTTTGTGCAAAAGCCTTGAGTTTCAAGTACAAAACCAATAGACCACAGAGGAGAAAGTGTGTGGGGCCAGGGAATGACGGCAGATAACCTGCTGAACAGCTAACTCAGTTATTAGAGAGGAGCATATCTCTTAGCAGAATAGTTAGACTGTGTTTTTACCATGTTGGTATTCCAAACAGAAAATAAGCCCTTGCTGGCTGCGTTTTCTGCTTTTGCGAAGTTAGGTGTGTTTTATTGGAAAACACGGCTGTATTCGCCGTCTCCGGCATAAACAATGGGGATGGGCTGGGGGGTGGGCTGGAGGGGCCAGAAATGACAGAACGAGAGAGGGACACACAATAGGATGACCGTGACTTTGAACAAATAAATAAAACATGCGAATCTCATTCTCTGCTCTCCCTTGCCCCCACCCCCACCCTCCCCGTCCAACTGTGATTACATTTGCTGTGGTCATTTCCCAAATGTCTGCCTGATAAAAAAGCACCCATAGCCTTTCTCACACCGTAGCTTAAAGCAAGGACCCTTCCTGTGGCTACCAATCTGCAACCCTGCCAATCACACACACTTGCACAGACATGCATGCCGTTTTCATTAGCAGAAATGCTTCACATTTGATTGTGGCCCAAAAAAAATAATCTGTAACTCCGACTCAGCCCACTTAATAAACAACCGCTCCCCTTTGCCTCTGACTGTGCAGCTGTAATGGGGTTTCCTGAATCCCCCCCAACCGTACCCACCCGCCCTGCTCCCCTGCAAACTGGGCTGTGTGCAACGAGAAAGAATACATTTTAATAAGGCTGGGAAGGAGAAAAATGAGTTTTGCTCTGCAGTTCTGTTCTTTTGGAACAGAAAAAGGTGAGCATGTTGCAGGGCAGGGAGGGGAAATTTAATATTGAGAGAGATAATGGCAACTATGTTAATATCCGGAATTTTCAATGTACCATAAGTACATTTTGTTTTTCCTTTTAGCACGATTTATAATTAAAGATTTTAATCTGGCTTCACATTGAGTTAATAAGCCCTTTGATTGATTAGGATTCATAAAATTGCCATTTCCCGCTGACGCTTTGTGTTTCTGGGGATGTTCTTTTGAAAAGCTGGGTTAAGGTGAATAGGAAGCAGCCATTGTTTAGGCTGAGCTGTGCCAATTCTGGGAACTCAGAACTGCTTTATTCAGAGTTTGTCCCCAGCAATATCTTGTTGTTCAGCCAAATTAATGCAGATAGAATCTGCTGAGCTACATTTTAGCCATTTTTAGGAAAAACTTTTTTTTAATTTCAGCAGGTGTTGCACACAATTACTGCCTTTCTTTACTGACCTGTTCTTGATGAAAGAATGTTGAATTTGTAAGTAGAATGGTAACTGCTAACTGTTTTGAACGTAAAAGGAAAAACATTAGAAAACAAATATATGTGAATACACCAGAAACCTAATATCTGGTCCCTCGCATGCCTTTTAAAATGCAGTTTACAAATCTGTGCCCGAAGAGGGTAACCTCCTTCCTCGTTAGGGGCCGGCATTGCCACGGTCCCCCAGCAAAGGTACTTGCTATAAAAGTAAATAGAATAGAAGGAGCAGACCGTTTCGCTGTTCTTTGATCACATTTTGAGTACCTTATTTAATTCTTTTTAAGTAAATTATGATAGATTCTAACATCTAAATTGAAAAAATGACAGCTGGTGATTTTTAAGTATTTTGTCAAGTGGAGGCAGGCTGCTTTCTTCAACTGGATCGTGTGTGTGTGTGTGTGTGTGTGTGTGTGTGTTAGAGAAAAAAAAATCTTTTTTCTTTATTTTTAGCCAGGGTAAAAGTGACCCTCTTTAGCCCCAGAGGGGCCTCACTGTGTGGATTGAATCGGAGCAAATTCCCTTTGTGTTTTCTGCTCCGAGGGGACACGCTATTGTTGAGCGCGGGGCCTCTTGTAACACCAAGTAGTGCAGGACTGTGAGCAAATCCTTTCTAGATAATACTCAAGTTGTTTCACAATCGATACTTGCTCCCCTCCCCCATCATTCACCCCAATTTACTTGGCACAACTATCATTTCCTGATCCTTTTATTACCATTCAGACATTCTACAAATGCAAACATTTAGGACACAAGAAAAGAGTTGGGTGCAGCAAGGGCAGTTCTGGTCGTCTGGGGAGAGCGCTGTTGTTGAGCCAGCTCGGCTTCTGAATGAGAGCAGCAGATGCCTGGTTAGGTTAAGCAGCTAGCTTTATATGTCAGTACTTACAGGGGTATTAATTGGCTTTATTTTTTATGTAAGTATCTATTTCCTATTTCTGTTTTACACAAAAATATTAAAAAATATTTCTAGTCTTCCCCCATCAATTTTCCAGCAGCCTCTGAGGTTATTCTGTTTTTTTGATATCTTGTACCGGCACAAACTGACAGTGATGAAGAGATGAAAACCTTGCAATAACACAGGGTTTTGCTTACAAATTGACAAAAATGTCCCTGCCAATCCCCAGTAATTTCCTGCATCTCCATAACTGACCTCATGCATTCAGCATCTTAGGAGCTGATTGGTGGAGTTATAATGTGAACAATGAAGAACATTTATCCCAAAGAAGAAAAGCAGAACAAACCACCACGAAAATAATTTGCCTCTCTAATTAATAATTTTATACAGCTCAGCATACAAGTTTGTGGAATTACGGAATTAATATAAATTTAAAGCAAACTCCATTTTTTCTAACGCAGGTCATAGGCAATGACGAACAGAGTAAGAATAATTCCCGGTGCAGTGTTTTACATCAGTTAAAGGTACCTTTGAATGAATGTCAGCTCCTTTCTACCTTAGTGCCGGCCGATCGATGCTTCATTAGGCCGAATTGTCTTTTGCCCATGCAACCTTGAAAACAGTCCCTTTAATTACCTGTGGGGAAGTCGGGGACCCTTCTCTCCCTGGCTTCCTCTCCTCTATCTCATTTCTTTTCTCCCTGCCTGTCCCTGGCTGGCAGGCGGCTGGGGGGAGCGGGCGGGCGGCGGGGGTCACTCGCATTTATGCACAGCCGGAGCGCGGCACTGCTCGAGAGGAGCGGGGRCGAGTGACGGGGGCAGGGCCGGGGGGCGAGGGAAGAAATATCGGACCCCGAGGTGAGAGGGCAGGGTTCAAGTCCAGACGGCAGCTCTGTCGGAGAGGCCGCAGGCAGCCGGGCCTCCACTTGACTCCCCATCAGCRGCCCTGCGATTCCCGAGCCGCTGCCTCTGCGCCGCCGCGGCTGCCGGCGCCGTCGTGCTAATTACCCTGCGCTCYGCGCCGAGGCCTGGCCGTGCCCGCAGAGCCGTGCGGGCCACGGGGACGGCTCCCTCGTCCGGGTCGCAGAGCACGCAGAGGGCTGAGGCAAAGCCGGGAGGAGAGCGGATGCGCAGAGGGAGCGAGCAGTGCCTGTAACCTGCTGGAAGAGCCTCCGCGGGAAGAGGAGAGGCTGTGAGTAACTGTAGGCCCTGCGAGCACAGTGGAGAAAGTGCATAAATAATCTTATTTGTTATGCACTATTAAAAATTCAGAAAGATTTTAAATTCAAGTGATAATCCGATCATCCTGAAGGATAGGTTTATATTTAATAGTCAGGTGTTTTACCTATTCAATTATGATAGAAAATATTATAATGAAGTAATAAACCTAAGCACAGAAATGTTAATCATATACATGTGGTCTCAAAAACCCCTTGAAACACAGACCCCTTCTGCTGTCCCAAGCCATCTTTATTGGTAACCTCATGATTTAAGATAATTTAGGTTTTGGGAGTATGCCCATAGACCTCAGGGCACAGTTGTTAATAACGGAAAGCTTATTTGACTGCATTATTTTCTCTGACTGCCTTTCTTATCTGGTCCATTGTTGAGTTTATATTCTATCATATGCTATTTCTTTGTTACCCATGTTAGAACAGAGAACAAAATCCTGAAGACCATTGAGGCTATTATTAATCTGATGTTGAAAGGCTTGAGGAATTACAGATAAATGAAAAGTTGTAGATGGGTTCTTAGGCGACTTTAAAAACTCGCATAGTGTTTTCATTTTAATACAAAGGGCTTTTCTGACTACTTTGTGATGCTGAAAAATGAGACGTCTTCCAGTGCTTGATATCTCTCCTCSGTTGAGAACCGTCTCCTTCCAGTCTCACGTATAAACCCCCCTGAATTCAAGTGAAGCCAGTGGACAGGCGTCTGGCCMTTCAAGTCGGGTATATAAAAATGAGTGAACTTTAATAAAAGTCTCTCTGCCTCCCAAGTCTCACTCCTGATTTACGCAGTCAGACGCTACGCTGTCATCCGCATACTGCAGCACGGCTGTGTAAACTCGCGGTGAAAACCCTACGTTCAGCTGCACCAAAACACCGCATCTGTGGCATAGGGATGAGCGCTGGATATTAGACCTGACTAAATGCCGTCATTTGAAAGTGATCAGTGAAGCCGTATTCTGTATTCCCTGCAAGGGCTTTATCTCACTGAGAGGGCTGTGATGTCACCGCATTAAGCTAAAATAACCGCTGTACATGAGAACAAGAGAGATGGGGTGGGGGGAGGTTGGAGTTAGGGGGGAGAGCGAGGGAGAGAGCGAGGGAAATAGGAGCAGGCATATTACAAGTGGTGTGTGTGGATCACACAGCCAGACTGTGAGCAATCCCTGCGCTCAAAGTGTCTTAGCAGGGAAGAGAGAGGGAGAGAGAGGGAGCCAGAAGCCAGTCTTCAGTCCCCACCATGAGAGCTCTCGTGCATACACTCGGCCAGGGTGTCAGAGGGCGTGTGAGTGCATTTTTCATTTCTTAGCCTTTATGTGGTCTGCCAAATAAATAGGATTCTATCTGTATTTACATGTGTTTGACTAACTGTTCTGTGTATTTTTTATACTGTATGTGAGCGGGCATTAACACACAAAYTCACACACTTAAATAGATTTAAAGTAAATACTCCTATAATACACAGGGGATGCATTAAAGATAGGGTGAGATTCAGCTTTTCACATGAACTGCCTACCTGACAGTACCCGGTGGTGCTCCCACTCTGTCCCTAAATGTACAGCACCTGGATGTTACTGGGAGCAAAGGGCTGGAATGGGAGGGGAGGAACGTTTCGTTTCTGGTTCTCTATTTCATGTTGGCCTCTGCTTCATGTCACGTTAGAGGATATTGCTTGTGAAAATGGCGATACTGAAAAGACACCGTTCAAAATGGTGACTTTCACCTTTTCTTTTATAGGTTTGTACAGAATATATCTGCGGGTCTTCAGTATACAAAGGCTTGATAAATGAATCCCAAGCAGTTCTGATGCATTCAGATATACAAATATTTTGTGTGCGCATGCATTTGTTCAGTATATGTGCGAGGTGTGTCTGTCTGCAGTGTTTGTACTGCGGCTGTATAGCAGGTGTATGATCTGTGCGTGTATGTGTGCATCATGTATGTGCAYTCATACATGCTATGCGTTCTGCTGTGCTTAGTGTATGTACATCTTTAAAAGAATGTAGGATAAACTGTCCTGCCTTCACCGTAACTGTCGTTCTAGATCCAAGCTGATCTCAGGGTTAGAGAAAAGAATTTATAAAAGAATAAAACTGGATTTGATAGCAATATTTCAGCAGGACAGAGAAAGCACTAATGCAGAAGTGCTTGCATTGCAGCCTTACTTAAGAAAAGTGGCAGGAAAGGTCCCCAAGTATCCCTGGAAATGTGGCCTACTTGAGGATGGTAGAAATTGTCCAGGAAGTAAAGCACAGGTGAAAGTCTTTGATCAGGAGAAAGAACAACAGGCAGCAAGAGTCACCCAGACTTCCCCAAATAGCCTCCCATAAATAAAAGGATGTCTACCCTGGACTTGCCAACAGTCTATCTARTTACATGAAACTTATCCCTACAACAGTAGGCTCTTTCCTAATCCCCTCCCCGCCTTTCATGCATGTACCTARCTAAAATGAATGGGATTTGACCCCAGTTCTTCCCAGTAGATTTCCAAGGCAGTAGGTTTTATGGTTGTGAAGAGTCTTCCRAGGAAGGACCAGAAATGCAGTAAGTTCAAAGTACAGAAATATCAAACTCAATATTATCAACTCAAAGTAATAAAAACATGATAAAAAGGATTTGGGGCTAATGTATCATCCATATATAATATGCATTTTCTCAGGTACAGTAAGCACAGAGGTACAGGAGTGGAGAGTGAGATGATGGCAAAGTTTTCACATTTTTGTGTAAACCAAAGATATTTAAAGGAAATGCCAGTAATTTTAAAAGGAAACTTCCTAGCAGTAACTCCTGGGGAAGAGAAAAACACCACAGTGAAGGGCTGAAGCGTGCCTTCATGTCTGCCAAAATTGTGGGTTTCCTTAGGCCAGCACTGCGTAAAGGCTGCCGTGCCCGGTGCGGTGGTTAATGTGTACGTTGGCCGTTGTTTGTGTGTGCAGATGGATCCTGGTTGCCATGTAGCGTGTGTGACGCAGCTGGTGTACGGGAGGTACACACACGTGCTAAAGCTGCTGCCCGGGAGAGACACAGTCGTCTGCACTCATAGAAATAATAAGAGCTATCAGTGTTAGGTGGTTAAGAGTTGGTTTTTATATGCCTTTTGTGTAACATGTACTCGCTTTCACAGATGAATATGGTTCATGCATGTTTTCTGGTGGTCATCAGTGTTGCTAAGGAGTATCTTGCTTYGCCAAGTTTCATATCTTTAGTAGCCACATCATTTTTTTGCGTGTATTAACTGCTGAAATGACTTTTGAAAGATTTAGCCTAAGAGTGCACAAAAGCGCAGCTTGTTTGTGCGGTGCATCGCTCTCGCCTCGTGCTAGCGCGTGCGGCGGCAAGGCGAGGAGCTGCCTCCCTCCACTGTGCAGCATCAAACAAGGTCAGTGATTCTGCTTGCGCCGCTGCCTTCTTTTATTGCTGGTGTTATCGAGGACACCTGTAAAAGCTCCCGCTTTTGATATCGTGACCCGTGGCGTTGCTCGGGTGCTGCCTTGCGGTTTAGAGTTTTAAAGAAACAGAAGGGGAATGGGAGAGGGAGAGTTTGCCTTAGGTGATGAGCAGCAGTGTAAAGCCAGAGGCCTTATGAAAGGAAGAGCTGCAGGGAGAGTGGGAAATSTTCAGAGTATTTATTTTTGTAGTAAAATCAGTTTATCAATAGTTATTATTTATAATTGTTTATCTAGGTATAATTATTATGTATATAATAATGCATAATTATGCATTTTATTTATTTATTGCTATGGAGTAGTAATTATTTATAGTTACAACAGACATCTGAAATGAGACCTGTTCATGCATACGCTGGTACACATGGTAACAACATACGCATTTCTTACAATAATGTAGGCTTGCCAAAGCATTCATATTTAGCTCTTCAGACACATTTCTCTTTCCCCCTTTCCTCCTCTGTACATGGTAACCTACCCGTGTTTACCTCTCCGGTATTACACAGGGCTGATGACGCTCTCTTACAGTAATCTGTTTCTCACCTTTGTTCCTCTTCCTGTTGCAGAGGTGCCCTAAGAATTGAGCTCCTGTTTGCGCTCCCCCGGCCCCTAATGTTACGTGTCCTCCTAAAATTTATGCTTGTTTTATCTGCCTGGTTTTGAATTTGTAGCCTGTTTGCAGATGCTAATGTATAACCATACTGTGGCTGGTGCAGCTTGTTTGGGGCAAGGGTAAATTTGTTTTGATTTTCACAGGTAATCTGGGAAGCTATAGAGACTCTCACTTACCTGGGCTGCCTATAGACTGACAGCATGAGCATTATGGTGAGGGAACCTGAAAAATACTCTCTCTAGCCTAGAAGCAGCTCAGGTTTATATCAGTGAAGAGAATTAGCATGAAAAAAATATAAGCATAATGAAGGAACAAGAATTTGTTTTTCATGCGAGAAGAATATAGGACTGTTGTAACGTACTCCCCATTTTTGACAAGCTTCCCTTTGTGTTAAATTTTTTAATTTCTTGTTGCTGTTTCATCAGAGGGAGGAGGAAAGTAAGTCTGAATTCTGTTACTAGAAAATAAGTTACTAAGTTCAAACTTTGGTTTGGATACAAAAGTAAATAATTTCTGGGTTTAATTAACATCGCATCCACTGTGAGTTAGTATTCGGCTGTTTGGCTAAATTCCATCTTCCAGGTTCGGTTGCTTTTCTCTGGAATGTCTGTTGGACATGAGCGTTTAAACAGGAATTTGTAAAATTATTTTGGAGCCCTTGATGGTAGATTCTAAGAAGTGGGTAATGGATGAAAAGTCTGTAGCTGGGGCAAAGAAGTTTTCATTTTTTCTGCTTTTTTAATCTCTCTAGTGTGAATAAAGCAAAGCTAATGAGTGTAATTATGCCAGCGATGCCCTAAAAAAGCTACTGTGGCTCAGGTTTAACTCTTTTACTCTTCCTCTTACTTTTTRTCATAAGATACTGAAATTAGAAAGTGGGGTTTCCGGAAAAAATTTCAAGTCAAATGGCAGAGGGTCGAGGAGGCTCATTCATTCGCAGGGACTCTCAGAGCACAGCGCCCGGCTCGGGCTGTAGTGCTGCTGTCTGGCCGCTCGCAGATCTGCACCGAGCTCCAGCTTGCAGGCGAGAACCTGCCGGTCCAGAGGTGGAGCAGGCAGGTGCCTCCACGGCAGGCGCAGCGTAAGCAGCCCGTCAGGTGAAGTTCTTACCGAGCGTGTGTGTACRGCAGCCACGCCAGTCTAGAGTATGTAAGTAGGTGTCAGAGAGATTATAGCTCCTGATAGCACGTGGACCACTTAAACTGCGCCCTCTCTGCGGGCTCGAGCTCTGCTGTAGGGTAGATGAGAGTGGCTTGCATGATACACCTGTAATGACCAAAAATGTGGCTATGACTGAGAAGAAGATGCTGTCTAATAAACATTGTAAGGTGAGATACAGGGAGGCATCGTGGTTTCTAGCACTGCAGCTGGGCAGTTGGAAGGCATCATAACATTGTGGTCTGAATAAACAATTGAGTAGCAAGAGCACTTGAATGTGATTTTACAAAACTGTTGAGTTAATTCTTTAATTCATTTGAAGATGTGAGTGCCGAGTAGCTTGGAAAATTAGGTCCTTCTCATTCAGGTGGTTCCTAAGTACATTCATTGTCTTTGTTTAAAGTACTTTATAAACATCAGACAGACCTGTTAGCAGCACCTGAATACGGTGGAATAATTAAGCAGTTGTCYGTCTTTCTCTTTGAACAGATAAATCAAGCATGGTTTAGTGTCTGGTAGTCTAGACTGAGCAGACTGGTTTGAGGTGGTGTCCAAAGATGTTTTCTCCAAATAATAAGTGTAAGTAGTCCTGCGCTGACTTTTTGCTGACAGTGCATCTCTCCTGGTTTAACAGCATCGAATCAATTCAGCATGGCACAGCAGGCTCGATATCTCCAGACCAATTGAGACTGGTGTGTACAGTGCTGTGTGCCATGGGCACATTAATCAGAGGGTGGATTACTGCTTTAGAAATTCTGACCTTCTTGTAAGTCCTCGGGAGCCCAGTTATTGCTCACAAACAAGAGAGGCAGAGGTAGGAGCACTGTAAACATGCAAAAATACAGGTGCATGTTTGGGGAGCAATGAAACTCTGTGAAATGGTAGATGGGAAAGGAGCAGGCRGGATGTACCACCAGGGAAGCAAAATGGCAGAAATTCATCTCGTTTGCTCTGAGAATAAACTGGATTATAAAATGTGGAGAGTAACTAAAGAAACGGTATTGGAAAGTTTCCAGGCTGTGTGGGTAACACTACTATTTACAGCATTTCCTCAGAGGGCATCATGGTAGAGCGCTTAGGTCACAGCTGCAGCCATCAGAGAGGCCTTATTTCTTAAATACAAAGTTTATAGAGCTGGTTAGCTGTGTGGCCTTTATTTATTGTTGTTGTTATTAGCCGTGTTGTTTGCTATTTGCTTATCCTAGGCAAATCAGTTACTCTTCAGTTGTCTGTTTCTTCATCTGTAATATGCCATAATATTTGCTTATTTTTATAGAGTGTCTGAAAAGAACCTATGGAGAAGTACGGAATATGTTTGAAATAGTTTTATTTCCTTTATTATAGAAATAACATAAGCACCAGGAAGTGGGGAAGCACAGTGCTATGGCACATTCTGTTTAAGTTCCGGAAGGCCCTTGCTTTTACGGGTTACTGAGGCGCATGGGATGGGGACCTCTTACACTTTGGTACTTGCAACGAACTAGCAGGGAAACATCAGCATATAACCGCATAGTTAATGGCGAGATGCCATTCAAAAAGAGCTTGGTAATGCAGACAGATGGAGAAGAACTAGGTTCTCTCCACTGCCAACTGTTTTCTTACTCAGAAAAAATCCAAAATTCAGGAAAGACTTAAGGAGCTTGGACTTCCCAGGCTGTTTAGGGGGGATGACAGTTCAGGGCTCGTTTTGGCTAGATAACAAATGCTTCCCATTTACATCTCTTTTGGTACTCTGATGTGTTGCCGAAACACATGTTCCTACAGGTGATGTACTTGGGAAACCACATGTCAAGAGGCATCTTCCAGCAGCGTTCAGCAGACATAGAAGCTTCTACGTAGCGAGTTACCAGGCCTTGGGTACTGGGCCAATTCCTTTCTTGTATGCCCGTTGATTAACAGCAATGTATTGCACAGTGAAGGGCTTTGACAGCTGATGGAATTAGCGATTGCTCTTAGGCTTCTTTTACTTTTTCTGGGAGGATTCCTGAAGTGTGCAGCTGACCTAGACTAGAGGTATGTGTTCAAGCATAACTTAAAAACATCTCTGCAGCTTCCTTCTGAGGGACACCCTGTGTTCATAGGCTGCAACAGAAGATAGAGGGCATTGAGTGCAGCGTTCTGCTACTGGTACAAAATCCTGAAAGAGAAGAAGGCTGCTGAGTTACTCTAACTAGTCTGGTAAGAGCTGTGGTAAGGTTCACTCACCTCAAATTTGCTATTAATGCTGAACATCATGGATGCAGAAAAAATAATTGAACTGGATTGTCTAAAGAGCTTCTTTTTTGTATTTGGTTACCTAATGTGAAATTCATGTTTGCACGTGTCCATGCTCACAGTTAGGAACTCCTTAAGAAATAAAAGTGCCTATTGTTAGGAAGCTTTGGTTTCTTTAGCTTTTGTTGGAATCACAATACGTGGTTACTTCTCCTGTACCTCTTAAAAGAAGCAAAGACTCAGATGGAGAGATTCAGAGAGATGGGTGGATTGCAGTTATCACAAAACACTGGTTTAGCTCATCAACAGATTAATCTCATTTCTAGCGTTGTTAGCAGCAGCGGCCCTAATTGCAGCTTGTTGGAGTTTTTTGGTTCTATTTTTTATTTAAACGTGATAGTGCATTCTGTTGGCTGATCAAATGGAAAGTTTCCTCTCTGTTTGAAGGAAGTATCTGAATAACCAAATTTCATTGATGGGATTTTTTTTCTCTCTGAAGAGGCAAGAGACATAGTCAGGGATGCCTGTCTGGCACCTAACTCAGAAACCTAGAAGACAGTGTTTTTTAGGTTTTTGAAAAATTTTCARCTCACTAGAAGATGTATTGGCCCAGCACTGAAATCTGCCACAATCTAATCCTGTTCAAAAAAACACCATCACAACAGTTTTGTGTTTGCTGTAGGTCTTTCTAACTGCGTGGCMCAAGCATGTTCTGTAGGCCTTGGGATTTGATGTTTTCTGCTCTTGAGATGCACAGTTAATTGTGAATAGTCTTCTTTTGTGCTTCCATGTAGCATAAGACAATAAATTAGGGCAAGGAGGAAGAAAAGCATAAAACAGGGACTCAGTGAAAGCTTGAGGCCAGAGCCCTAGTCATTTAAACAAGGAAATAAACATCTTCAGTGTATCAGGCTTGTGAATTCTATGGTGAAGCTGAAGCGTAGTATTAAGGGGAAGGAACAGGATGGTGATTTTAGATTTTTGGAAGGTGCAGCAGACATCAAGGTTCAAATTTGGCCCCTCCTTACCAGGCAACATTTATTTTTCAGCACTTCTGTCTAATTAATATAAGGCCTGCTCAGGCACAGCAGCCCTCATTGGACATGTCACTCGTTAATCATGCGACCCTCCTAGCCTTGGGTAATGACCTTGAAAGAATATATCAGCCCATGATGGCGGGAGTGAGGAATTAAATTGTTTCTCTGAGTGCTTATGGTCATTGCTGACAATTTATATGACACAGCTGCCCTAAGCCGTCCGGGCTGGCCATCGCGTGGTAATCATTTTCCCAGCCAGGGATGGATTGCAGGCCAGACCGCAAGTTGCCCAAGCTGTCTCCTGTCTTGGGTTTATCTGGGTTTTGTTTCTTTGTTTGAGAAAGGGCCATGCAACCTGGAAAACATTATTAAGGTTACTGAGACCGAAGATTCGGGGTAACGCGTTTGTTGAGCATTGCTCTCCAGGTATATTCAGTTTTTCTGTAACGTTGGAAATGAAGTTAGTTTGATCATTGCAAATGTGTTCAAAACTGACCAGGCTGCACCTAAGTCACAAATCCAGGTCCCTTTCAGGAGAGGCTTTCATGAGGTTTGGAAGATCTGCCAAACTAGTAGGACAGTTCGAATAGGAATTATATTTATGTAAAATTCAGATACAAATGTGTTAATAGTTTAAATGCATATGTATGCAAAATTAGAAAGGACCTTTAATTATCATAAGAAACCACCTGATACTTTGTATGCATTCATGAAAATGAAGAATTAAATTTTAAGATATGTTCATGTAAGAAGGCTTATAGATAAATATCTGTATTTTTGTATTTTTATATTTTCTGAAGTGTTAAATGTACTTGGGAAGGTACATATTATTTGCACATAAAGACTAAATGGTGTTCTTAGTTGTCGTGTATTGGTATCTGCTTTTAGACTGATGAAATAATTTGTTACAGTTATTCAATCATATTATTTATAGAAAACATGTAGCTGAGGATCTAAACATCAGATTGTTCTGCTATTGCCATATGGACTGCTTTTATCTAAATATAAACAGTTGACAATTATCACTAGAACTATTGGCTAAAATCACAAAATAGACCAAGAACAAATAACAATCTCATTCTTCATTAACATTTTAAAAATGAAATAGATGTACTTGTTTATGCCTTCAGTAAATTTGGCTCTGTTTTTACAGAACTGTAAATGAACCAGAACATTTGTTTTGTATTATCTAAAAAATATTTTATACACATATTTGTATTCATGATCTCAATCTGCTGTATTTTGAGAATCCTGGTATGAGATTATGTATGACTGGGTGTCTGTGTTAAGTGTGGCTGCATGGGATGACAAAGTGCATGCACATAAGACAGGGCCTTTGCCTATCTACGTACTCATCATTTTGTTTGTGGTCCGACTTACGCTCCTCACGTCTGTGTGCTGAAGTGTGTAGAGATATCAGGGTGGGTTTCATGACATTCACGGGCATTTTTTTGTGTGAATCGGGGCAATTTAAATGAGTGTTTGGATTTCTGTCCGTGAGAGTTCCTCCTGTGTTCCGATACAGAAAGCGTGTGCTTCTTTATATCAGTCTTTGCTCCATTCCGGAGAGATTGTTTCTCCATGCTCCAAACGGTAGATAACATTTTCATCACTCTTCTCAGTTTTAACTGTGTGCATTTTGCTTACTTTATGCGATATCTTTTTCTTCTCTCTATATAGTACTGAAGAGGACAAACAAGAATGTTCCATTTACAGTTGCTTCTTAAATTCTACTCCTCTGTCAGAGACCTTCGTATTTTTTTTCCCCTTAATTTGTTGACGTAGTCAAAAATGTTTGTAGATTGGAGATGCACAATTTTCCTGTTAGAAGCTGATTTGTCCTGCTGTGTCAGATTTACCCAAATGTTTCGTCATTCTGGTTTAATCATTACTTGAGCTGGTTTACTAGATACCAAGTATATTGCTCTATAAGAAGCTAGTTTAAAACATATATTATTTTTATCTATGTATTAATTGCTTCAGTCTTAAATTCCTTCAAAATGCTTTCATCAGGTCTAGTGACTTATTATTTCTTTATTTTTCTATTTGTTCCAACACCTTCTCTTTAGCACCTCAGTATGTGGCAGATCAAAAGTAAAGGACTTGGTAGTTGTCACCTCAGTATTCTGTGTGTTTAGAATACTGAAGGGAAAATTATTATGCAAGTCAGCAATAGCTACATAAAACTCATCTGTAAAAGATAAAAATGAGTAACAAAACAAAAGTGTGTGTGTTGAGCACGAGAAAATACTCTCTTCTTTGTATGGGAGCCTCCATTTTAATACATGATTAAAGAAGAGAATAGGAGGGTTTGGATTCCCGTTATACTTATGTCACTGACTTATTAAATGGAAGGGGACAAATTAGTTTGTGCTGCTATTCCTTTTTCTGGTTTTGACCATGGATTTAAAAAAAATCATAAAAGATTAATATCAATGTTGTAATTATTACTAATGCATTTTTGTTTCAGTAGTATTTTTCCCTTTCTGAAATTTTAAAACATTCTGTACAAATCTGTTGTCGCAAGTAGAGACAGTTAATATGTATACGGGTAAGAACTCCGGAGTCAGGAGACAGCGCTAGGGTTGCAGATGTGGTCTCACTCAGATGTTTATTTTGCATTATGGTACATTTTTTAATTATATGATCATGTTCTTTATTCAACTCAGTAAAATAATGTTTGTTCTCTATCACCTTAGATAATGGAATATTTTTCAGTGCAAGCATATCATGTATTTGTCAGGTAAACAGGGTCTATAGCAAATTTGCAGGAAAGCAGAGAACTGCAGATTACACATACAGAATTAAAAAAAATGTTTTTTCTGACGTATAGATCAAGACTTCAGTTACATTTCCTCTGAGCACTGTTCTAGCCTTTGCTGATGTGGATAATGAGGTGAATATGAAGTTGGTGGGAAGCGTTTTTATCTCTGGCGGGAGGCTCATGGTCTGGGTCCAGCGTTGAGGGCCGTCAGCGCATCCTGGGGCAGAAACTCACAGGTCTGCGGCATTGCGGGTGGTTCCAAACCCGCGAAGCAGCTTGTGGGCTTGAGTTCTTGGAAGATCGACTGGAATCTTAGCTAATTCCCATTTACAGTGTTTCTGTTCTGTTTTGTCTTCCTTTGCACGCTCCTTTACCGGCTGGGAGATGGTCCTTTAGTTCCTTACAGGAAGAGAGCCCTAAATACACCCTCAACTCAGCCATCCGGCAAGATGTTCAGTTCCTTATTTAAATTCTTTTTTAATCATTTGAAGAGAAAGCAAGCACACTGCAGGCTCCATTCCCAATGCTATGCTCTCCACAGTGACGTCAGCCTTCTCCGTGCGGCAAGGATATTTTAAATTTGTTTATCTTGATGATATCAGGTGGTTTGGTTGCTGGCACTCCACATTAGCATGGCAGAGCAGCGAATATATACATATATATTTATATTTAGCATTTTTTTCTGGTATGTTCAGCTGAAAAGGCTTGGCTTGATTAATATTTTCCGCTGTCCGGTAACCATGGCAATGGGGTCAGCAGATATAATACTTAATTTAATCTTCCAACTGCCTCAGTGTGCATCACCAGTGTCCCGAATAATAGAAAGCCTTTTGCTTCTCTTTCTCTCCCTCTGCCTCCCTTCCTCCCTCTCTTTCTCCCTCTCGTTCTCTTGCTTCATATATTATTATCTTTGCCAGTGGCTCCCTCATATGACCCAAAAAGAATAAACTGAAGGTTTTTTTCATTCAATGTATGTAGCTTAAAAAAATAAAAATTCTGGCCAAGCCTCCCCACCCAGGCAGATCCCCCCAGCACTCCACCAGCTGGTCCATCCCCCTCCCCAGCACTGCTCCAGCAGCCAATCTCCACCGCATGACAGGGGACGTGGGAAGATCCTGAGCTCTCATAGCAGCACCGCGACGGGTAGCAAACACTCTCCAGCCAAATGAACCCATGCGGATTTTCCTCCCCGCYGCAAACCCCAGGTGATTGGCTACCCGAGGCTGGATGGCCTGTTTTGCTCTCCAGGTGGGTTAAGTACGTTGCTTTGTCTTCATTTGGCCCACTTCCCCTGTTTATCTATTTATTTTTGCGCTGTCTTTCTGCTCGATGGATTTTTTTTTCCTTTTTCATTAAAGCTGCCTTTTTTTCACAGTCAACACATTCACTTTTGGGTTGGTTTGGGGGAAGGAGAACACCTGTATATATGCTCCCAGACAGACTTTGCCATAATAAAAAACAGACAAAAAGGAGARCATTTTCTTATTGAAAGATTTACTG
Source organism: Apteryx rowi (assembly GCF_003343035.1). Classification (NCBI taxonomy): domain Eukaryota; kingdom Metazoa; phylum Chordata; class Aves; order Apterygiformes; family Apterygidae; genus Apteryx; species Apteryx rowi. Next base: position 562,914 of record NW_020450707.1, read on the forward strand.
TGAATTCTATGGTACAGGTCAGTCTGGTGCTCTGCTCTTCCCGTCTGACACATCATCCACATCTTTAGTGAAAAGAGGAATATTATCTGGGATTAGAGATTAGATTTTCTGTCCAAAGACAGAAAAGGCTATCAAGGGAGGAAGGGACCCTTGAAATTTAGTCATTAGGAATCCATAACCAAAATTCTTCTGTTTTTTTGTTTGTCAGTTTATATTTTAACCCATCCTTGAATTTAATTGAAGCACATTTGTGTTTTTTACTGTCTGGTGTTCAGGGAACAGGATAGTTTTGACCGCAGAATGGGTAAATGAGTGAATTTATTTTTCCTTTTTCCAGGTTTGGGAGAGTGAGTTTGTGTATGTGTTAATTGCCTTCGACATGATTTCTTCAGACTTAAGGCAGAAGGCCGGAGAGGCCACTGAGGTTTCAGCAGAGTTTTTACTCTGATCTTGCTCACTGCAGTTTGTCAAAGAATATCAGACATGTTGTTTTGACTCAGTTCTTACCKAGGGGTTGAGTGATGGCTGGAAGGGCTAAAATTTTGAAAGAACTGAAGCCCATCAGCCCAGGTCCGAGCAACTCATTTGTCAAAATATTTGGTCTCAGGCAATAATTACTGTGAGGACATTAAATTCCCTTCCAGTTTCTGAAGCGTGCCCATCACTTCTCTTTAAGCACAGTGTCATGACCACGGTAAAAGCACACTGGTATAAGCAGATGTAAAACTGTCAGTAGCAAAACCCCCGGATTTCCCTAAGAAGCGGCCCGGGCTGCTGCGGTTGCCTGTGTTTGTACACGCAAAATGGCTCAGTCCCCTCTCGCGTTTGTCAAAGGTGCGAAACACCCTCTGTATCGGGTAGCGCATTTCCTTTGGTTTCTGTGCACAGCATTTTTTATTATTCCTCTTCAGCACGGTCTTCTTCAGTCCTTTCGTCTCCTGAAGCGAATGCGGTCCCTATTTCTGCAAGGAAAGAAGGCCTGAGCTGGGAAACCTGGCACGTGGCTCTGCAGTAGGGAGCGGGCGGCAGGCCCGTGCCAGGCGCCCGGCACACTAACGCCYGCCGCTCTGCCGTGGCGCCCGGCTCTCCAGGGACTCCGCCACAGGCACATCGAGGCTCTTGGGCGTATCCGTGTCTGCATTAGCATAGATCTGACCGCTTGTATTCACAGATGTGCGCATCTGCAATTGCAGTCGTGAGCAAACAGTTAAAACTGCATTTGTCTGTACTTGGACCTACACACCTTTTCAGGAATTCAGAGCTGAAAACCTAGGAAGCGTTTGGAGCCRTGCACTCGGAGTGCAGTATTTGCAGATATTTCTTTTGGTTCAATAATAAAATTAAATAGCTTTTCCATTCTGTGGTTGAATCCTRAAGAAAACCATCTTGTAGCTAAAACACACAAACCAGTGCGTTTGTGTATGCTTACTGTGCATTTAAATACTGTTATGAGGTGAGATACAGAATGATGAATGTCATTAACTCCTTAAAAGTTTGGTTGTTCCCTAAAACTATATAGCTTGTCTGTTTTCTGGCAGTGTAATACAAGGAAAAGAACCTAGGAAATTAATTTACTCAGCAACAAGTAACTTCAGTGATGGAAAGCTCAGAGATTTTGAATTATGGTTGTTCTTCTCTGAAAGCTTGTCTGAGTGGTCGTGCTATCCCTGAAGCTCTGTTTCATGGCTTGAAGGTTGGTGAGMTTTTTGGGCAGGTAAAGACAGCTGTCTACGAAAACGCAGATGCCAAGAATGTTGTTCAGGAGCAGTGGGTTAGTGTCCTGCTCTTTGGGAGTCTGGTCCTTCCCGTTGGACCAAGCACAAGAGGAACAGGCCTGCTCTTTCAGAGCAGCTCATCAGAATGAACCTGGTTTTTATTTCACGTCTTTAATGTTTCTGTTCAAGTTTGAGAGCTCTTTGAGGTTTTTGCTCGGAGTTCGATTCTTGGTCTGAGGTGTTCTCAATAAATAGTTTGAAGCTTTTAGTAGAATTTTTTAACAGATCCTACTCTGTTTAATTTAGATGACTTCTCTGATTGTCAGTGTCATTCCCACTGTTGTCTTCATTATTGACTGATAACTGTAAATCACAGGCACTTAGAAGGCATCAAAGAAAGGGAGAGAACAGGCTTTAAGTTAGTTAATTGTTTCATAATGATGGACTTTATGTTTGACGCAATACATATATGTTAATATTTGCAGTAACTACATCTGTCTTTCCTCTGTTCGTATAGATCTGGAATATCCCATATATCCCACTTTTGCTCCTATTTTTATCCATTTTAAAGCTACATATTTGTGTCATTAGCACAAACTCAGATGCCTGCTTAGTCTTCATGACGATGAAGATTATTGAAATGGATGTGTAGATTTGATTTTGCATAATTTGAATATTATAGTTCAATGATTTTCTTTTTTTAAATTAATGTGTATTTAAAGTTTTTTTATAAAGTAGCTTTTTGGTCCGTGAATCTATTACATAATCTACCTTAAGCCCAACTCAGAGAGATAAGAATTATAATTGATTAAAAAATGCTTCTAAAAATTTTTTTTGTCTCTGATTGTAAAAAGTTCTCAGTGTTATAGTCGTATTCCTCAGGGACATCAGTAATGGAGTGAAAATATTGCATCTGTTGGTAAGACAGACTATGTCTGTTTACTGGTCAGAAATCCAGCTTTCAGCCACTATCATAGAGTTATTAAATCTCTATTAAATCTCACTGATCTCACTAGTGTGAAACTGAGTCTGCCTGTCTTGCACCCTAAACAAGCTTGAATGTTAACTGCAGTTTACCATGTCCTTGCATCTGATCACATGGGTATCACTACCACATACACTGTAAGTGTGTAAATACAGTCCTCCTCTCTCTCTCTTCATATTTATGCCATAACAATAGGAAACTACGTGCAGTAATTCCCCAAAACATGGAAGAAGTGTGGGAAATGAATGAACGTTCTTTCAGACTTTTGCGAATGCCTGTCAGTCATTCACTACTTGATCTAAAGAAAACAACGAAAAAGAACATGAGAGTGAAAGCCAACCCCAAAGCAGTAACAAACGTACTGCGTGTTACTATACCTGTAGAAACTAAAAAATATTTATCATAAGCAAATGCTCACAACCTTCTCCTGAATAAACATCTCTTTCCTTTTCCTCCCTTTCTCATCTTTCATCTTTCTTTATAGTATGGTCTTAATAAGTCTGAATTCATCTCCCGCTGAAACCAATGGGGGTTTCAAGAGAAACAGGGTCAGTGAAGTATTTATGGCATACTTGAAAAGTCCCAAGCCCACCTACCTTTCGGTACAAATAGGATGATTGGAACTGGTGTACTTTTCTATTTTTGTACTAATCTGATAGCCTCAAACTTGCAATTGAACCTTGGAGGAGAAAGGGAGAGACCCTTTTCTCTCCGGTGAAGCCCCTTCGGTGTCAGCGGGGCTCCTTGTGGTCGGCAGGGCTCGCTCTGCTCAGGTGCGGTGGTGGGGCTGCGTTTCAGAGTGTCGCTCCCGATGAACTTGGAAGCAGCAGCTAAGATTTATTGGAAGGTAGTGTTTACTGTGTCTTTATGATACTTACTGTATTGATGCTTTAACATTAAAAATTCAAATTAGAAATAAAAGAAAAATTTGTCTTCCTATTTCAGGCAAATTATTTGAATAAATAAATAAATAATCTTTCTAGGCCTTCTTTATCTCACAAATTAGCTTATCCTCTTTCTGCCTGCAATTGTTGGGCCAGAGCTCTCTGTTAGTAAGAGAAAATGAAATAGCRGTTTGAAAATCCCTTCAACAAGGCTGCTAAAGCTGTCTTTACCTTCTGTGCAAGAACTGAGGTTGAAGGAAGCAACAGATGTGAAAGAGTTGAAAATGTTTTCTTTGTTTTAGTGAGGTAACTCAGTTTCTCAATTTTATTTATTTTTTCTTTTTTTAAGTCTTTAAGTCTTAGATGAGTTGAAAAAGGGGCTGAAAAAGCTAAGCATCTTCATTACTGAAGATGCAGTGCAGAACTCAGGCAGACATGGGATTTGCTGCATATTCCAAGTGACTGTGCAGTGCGGCTTTCAGTGGAATAAATGCCCTTGAGTCAGAAGGCAAGGAATTAAATATCTAGAGAACAAATGGGCCGGTAGGGTTTGTGCTCCACTCTGAGACAAGGGATTTCATTGTGGAGTCTTAGAAAATGGGATTGAAGGGGACCTTGAGTGAGAGATCAGTTGTTCCATCTTTTTGCCTGAGATAGGATCTACTCTATCTAAGCCATTGCTAAGTGTATATATAGCACTTTATTATAATAAATAGCAACAAATCGTGCAAAGTTGAAGTTTGCTGCTAGTTTACAGCTTTTAAACTTAGACAGTAGATTTAAATAACTTAGCAAATTATAAATCAGCACATAGCCAATGTAGGGAAGGAATGGATTTTTTATACTCCCTTTGAACCAGAGCGCAGAAAGTGACTTGCTGAAGGGCACTGAGAAGGTCTATGGACTTGCTGTCTTTCTCCCTGGGCAGTGTCTGCGCAGAAGCTGAGTCACTCTTTCTGGACACTTCACCACTGCAGGTAAGATTAGAAAGCAACAGATCATCCTCTGCAAAGGCAGTCCTGTGGGATGCTCCCTCCGCGCATGCCCTTCCAGTCTGTCCCAGCCAGTTTGGGAGCCCTGCCGGTAATCTCTGAAAGTCTCTGAAAGTGGCAAATCAAACAACAGTGACACCCCATTTTAAGGAAGATTGTCATTCCAGTTCTCAGATGTATTCTTACTGGAGATGATTGTGGTCTTAAATCAAACTAAGAGACTATACGCTACAACACATRTATAAGTGCATTGCCTACATGCATGTTTTTGAACCTCGTCTTGAATTTGGTGCAGTGAATTACTTGGTCTTATATCAGTTAACTTTAGGTCCTTAAAATGTGGTGTGATCTGTGGTCAGTTCCCTCATTTCTGTACTTTCTGTTTGAAGGAAACTCAGGAAAGCATTAGAAGGGAATCTGAATTCCCTTCCCTTCTGGATTCAGCCCTTCCGGACTGAATGTGATGCTTACGGGTACTGCAGATTCATGCTACTCTCTCCGCAGCAGGCAGAAGCAGCCGGTTTTATCAGTTAATATAGTCAACAACAACTGAATGAAAAGTCTAGAGGAACGGTGCTTTTATCTCCCGGTTAGGGGGTGGATGGAGGCTGTGACTCTAGACCCCTCGCTCTAGCTCGTCTGTAGTTCGTGAATTCAGCCCTGTGCTTTGGAATTACAGGCGGTGGGAGTGTTGTAAATCAGTGGTGGGTGCTAACATGCAGCTGCCTTTTGAGGTAGCATCATATTTATGGATATTTTCCATAAGTTTTATTCTAAACGATTGTACTACTGACACTTGGGGAGATGGCAATGAATAATTATAAAATGAACAATTAACAAGTGATAACAAAAATATGAGAAAGAAAACATTCACAGCATTTTTAAAGATACAGTATTCAAAAATGCTTAATGTTTATCAATTACAAATTTTGTCTTCGCTTACTAAGAATTTCTGTCTCAGTTTGGCATTCTGCTGCTCAGGAACCTTTCTTAGAAGATGACACGTTCCTGAATAACACTGCAGTGTGGATATTCTCTGCCTTCTATGTTCTGGTTCATTAAACCTTTGGAAATTTTCACATCCAAGCAATAGGAACTTAATTCCATAGTTTTCTGAAGTAGCTGCTACTTGTTTCAAAAACAAGGCCTCGGGAGTTTGTCCGATAGTGAGAGAGAAGCTAAATATTGAGTACGTTACGTAAATCTTCAGATAATACATGTATTCACGTATTCTAGATCTCAGGGAGTGACATACCAAATCCAGTGAGGCCTAACAAGAATTTCGGTCGTTGATTAGCCCAGGACTTCAGCGAGCCCTTGTGTTTCGTGAGGGTAAGAGAATGGAATCGGCCTGGCCGGTGCGTGTGCAAGCTGCCCTGCGCAGTCCAGCCCCCGAAGAACTAACCTGGCCTCTTTCTTGTCAAAGGGAGCACAAGACAATTTCTTCTGTAGCTTGCTTTATTTTTGTAAGCTGCTAATTCTGTTACAATGCTAAAAATACAGAGCTCTTCATAGACACGGGCATTGTATTTGCTCAGAGGGGTTTCACCTTAGAAGGAGAACAGAAAAATTGCGAACGGGGGGAGATGTAAAATTCTGGTATATGACTAAAGAGCTGGATTGCATTTTCTCCATAGTGCCTTAGACATACATGGACTCTCACAGAGAAATTAAATATGGAAAGAAATTCTTACACTGAACACCCAATATGATTATAATACATTTATTTGTAATGCAGTAGCACTTACTAAGATCAGCTCATTCTGCCACGTCCTTTACACACACAAACAAAAGGCAGTCCTTCCTCCTAAGAGTTTGCCTTCTCTGTAGGACCAAAACGAAAAATACTAAAGAAAGAAAAGGTATGATGGGAGAGGGAGAGATTAATCCAGTAGTGTTTGTTGCTTACATTTTCCTTTATCATTTTGTATTTTGAACCATGTCTCTGAGTGTGCAGCTTTTTCTTAACAGTAGCTAGTTCCTGATTTCTTCAATAATCATAGTAGTTTTGTTTCACATAACATCTTTACCTTTTTCTAATTTTTAGTTACTCCTTACCCTAGTGTTTTCTCTGATTAAAAAAACAATATTTTTGACCTTTATTTTTTTTAGTTTGTGGCCTGTATATGCCATTTGAAGCCCTAGGTGTGAGCAAATGCAGGAGGAGCAGGGAATGGGAATGATACTGATTGTAAAAACAAATTTTTTTTTCTTTTTAATGTATGAGTCTGAGTTATTCCTCATTTGTGCTGAGGGAGCAAAGTCAGGCAGGAAGGTAGGGGCAGCAAAATAGGGATCTCTGTCTGAAGGCTCCCTGGAAGAAGTACGTCCAGAAGACAGATATGAATAAGGAGAATGTGTCTGGGCAACGCCTGCCTGTTGTCTCCTGTGGGCTGCATGTTTCTGTAAAGCACGGTCCTTTTAAGAGCACCACTTCTTTTGTATCTGTGTTTCTTTTTTCAGCCACATCTCCATTAGCTGAGAGAACCCTTGGAGGCAGCCCCTCCATCCTGTAGACATTTGCTTTACGTAAACCAGCTAGCAAACCGCTCTGTTAGTATTGATGTAGACATTACCACAAATCGCCACTTAGGGACCTGAAAGAATTGACTAACTGGTTTCAGATCCAATACACATAACTTGATCAGACGCAAACTTTAAGTACACTTGCAGGCGTGCCAACTGCACCTACAGGGGAAGTGACTCTTCTGCTGGCTATTTAAAGAGGCCCTGAGGGGAAACCATGAAAAATAAAGATCTGGGGTTAAGACATTTTCTATAGTGGTTTTAAGATGAAGAGTTAGTCTGAGTATGAAAAGTTAAAACACTTGCATTGTGTGTGAAACTTTTTAATTTTTTTCCTACAAATTTGATAAAACTCTCACTGATTCGGGTTTTTATCAGCCATTATAATGACTGTGAATTCCTGAAGTTATTCTGATTCATATTTAGTTCAAAAGCCCTTTACACTCTTCTGGCATTTGCAGCCCCTTTAAAGACTCTTTACGCTGCCAGCCTGGTGTAAAGAGACCCGCTGTAAGTTAGGCTCAGGCGTTCGGTGTCGGAGCACGTGGGAGCCTGGTGCCCGCTGCTTGGCGAGTCTTCCCTGGGCAGCCACTGCTTGCCCTGTTTGCGCTGGCCAGCGGTCCGCGTGATTCCTGTGTTAGCTGCCGTCTGCAAGCTGTCTGGAAAGAGGATGATGGGAAAGCCCAGCACTGAACGGGGGTGAGCATTTAAAGTCTTAGCTTTTGGAGAACTGAGGTCCAGTGCAGCTCAAGGTTTAGATGCGTTGGGGGTGCTGCAAGTGGTCTTTGGGGGAATTTGCCCATTTCCCAGGTGAACCAGGCCATTAAAACGAACTGCTTTATGGAATCTTTCCTGTTCTGACTTTCCCCAGCAACACTGTGTTGGAAACCAGCCTGATTTTCTGCCGGCTCACATGACAAACTTGTCAAAACCCCCATTTTTTCCAGGTTCTGTGGTTTGGCTCTATGCTGCCATACATTTTGCCTCCGAGTCAGTGGTCTCAAATATCTCGGGTTCTTTAAAGCAGCTGCATTGCACAGCCTGCCTTATGGCAAAGGAGTTCACTAGCGTTCTGTGTGCCCTGGTTTGCTATATGGCAGTTTGGGCTTCACAGCAGAGAAGTGGGAAGCTGTCAGTGCTGTAGATATATAAGTGGATCTTGGCATTTTTGGCTCCTTTCTGCACAGACAGTATTCACTGGATGAAGCCCTTAATGTTGTTTTGTGTATAGACTCTTTTCACCTTGAACGTGAAGTTTAATACTTGTTCTTCTGATGGACTTTTTGTTTGTGCAAAACCTAAATTTTACAAATGTTGGCCATAATTTCACACAGCAATTAGTAAGGGAATGAATGCAATTAGCCCCCCCCCCCCACCAAAAGACCATTTCTGTTACTCAGAACAAGGTGTACCCTACCCAAAAGAAAAATCTTAGGTATTATTTGGTCCCAATACAAAAAGAACTTCTCCCTTTGTGAATTTTAGACCTAGTTGTTCTAGGCAATGACTGTGTATGGTTTGAAAAGTTTGTTTTTTGTCTGTTCCATGTCTGCTCCACACTTTATATACAAATACTATGTCCTTAAGTATTGCTTTTTATTAGAATCAAGGTTACAGCCATAAAACTTACTTCCATATTACTGGGTCCAGGAGATCTGCCAGTTCCCTGGTTCCATGTGCGTATCACAACTTCATAGCAAGAGAAGAACAAGTTCAGCCCCAGCCAACTCTGTCTTCCCACCCCAGTTCCTGCGGGAAGGACGTTTGGGCGTATGGGTGCCGCCAGGAGCACACCTCTTGGCAGGTGCCCAAACTGGACCCTGCAATGCACAAGCAAACCCAGCTCGTTGGGGCAGCTGGATGCATATAAAGGAAGTCGGGATTCTAAAGTAAGATTTATACAGAGGTAACTATTTAAATCTCAAATGTGTCATTAAAATCACCAATTAATCCTGTAGGCACTTAATTTCCTGCCAGAAGAATTCTTAAGGTGCCTGAAGTGTTGTTTTTGGTATTAGAAGTGTATTAATTGTGTTAATACCAAGTAATTTAGTATCTATTTCAGAAAAAGCCAGGTCAGGGTCCACAAAGTAGATGTTCTTATTTGCATTCCAAAAGCTCTGATCCAGCAGGCAGCTTCTGGACGGATCTGCCGCACGCTCGCAGCCTTGCTCTGTGCCCAAAAGGGAACAGATGTTGCCTCTCTTATCCACGCCGGAGAACAAAGGTGTTGGGAGCTGCATCCTCTCCTCACAGGCTGGAGCGCTACCTGAAGGTGCTCCTTTCGGCCTGAAATGTTCATACCTTCATTCCTTTGCCCTGAAAGAGTGCTTTAAAACCAGGCTATAGGATGTTCTTGGGTAGGGATCCTCTTTGCCTCTTTTTCTGAAGTTGAACTATTTTGCATAAACGTGGGTTAGAAGATACGCTTGGGAATTATGAGACTTCAATTTCCTTCCTGGGCATAGAGATTTTTATGTATGTAAAAATTAGACTATTAAGTAGAAAGGAGAGAAGAGAGCATTCGCACCTGTTCCTTTTAATAAGAGAGAGACATGCCCTGAATCAGATAAAAAAGTTTTAATTCTGGGAAAGAGTTCGGTGTTACAGCGGACAAAGACAGTACTTCACAGCCTAGAGTCAGACCCTTAAGGCATGACGGGGGGAAACAAACTGTCGTTGGCTGCCTTTATAATCATAGCTGTGTACGTTATACAGTATAACTTCTGCACTGAGAAATGTCATTTTCTGAAATTCAAATATATCCGGAAAATGCAGTGGTGTTTGCTTGCCTTTATATTTTCTTTAGTTTTGTCCTATGAATGAGTATCTAGGAGAAGCTCCTTGTTTTGGCCAATCCGTTGGCCAGTCTCTAAAAGGCCTGCTGTGCCATGAACATCTCCCTTTACCAACCATCCTACTTCATCTGTTTTTTCTTCTAAATTTTTCCATTGTGATGAATTTTTTGTTTTTCTATCTCTGCTACTGTTTTTAATTATTCTGTTCTCTGTAGTATAAATCAGAAATTTAATTCTTTCTTTTTCTTCTTAAACCTATATTAACTGTAATTGCTGGCCTTTCCTAAATTCTGATATTAGGAAAAGGTAGAGAAAGTTTAAAACAGGACTCTGGCCTAAAATTAGCACCTAGGAAGAAATATTAATAAGTAAGCCTTTGTAGTTGGGACTGTTCTTCCCTTTTGAAGGCATCGTGCTTTAATTTTTGTACTGAACCAAAAGGAACCCAGGAAAGTAGAGCTTTAGTCTTAACTCGGAAATGTAATCTCAAAGTTTACAGGAAGCAATATAGGAGCGAATGAGACCATTTTCTAATTTTCATTGTCACTGTGATTTTCCACAAACTTGGGCTTTGAAGGGGTTGGATGTACAGTATTCCCAGGACTGTGACTGCAGAGCTACCTAAATTTAATTAACTGTGATAGCATACGTAGATCTGGTCTCAGCCAATGCCGCTAGGTATTGCAAGGCGACGTGTGAACTCGGCCAGGAGAGCTCGTGGAGACCACGAACTGTGTTCTTAAGGGGGAGTTAAAGACAAAAACAGTTCATGCTTTTGACATTGCTTTATGGCTTCTCAGCCTCGACTCCTACTCAAGAAGTTGGCAGTAGCGAATTTTCTAGTAGATCATGACAATCAAGCGGTGGTCTGCATACTAGAATTTAGAAATATGAAATGATCGAAGAAGGTGGGAAGAGGGAAAGGCAAAATCAAATCCTCAGTAGAAAATGTAGCTGTTTGTGCAGCCAAGTTGGGTGATTCATAGAACGAATCTGTTTTTATCCGCGCGAATCAAAGCCAGGGAGAAAAAACTTAACTAGTACCCTGTGTACTAGTTTGTCCTGTGCAAGTAAGAGTCTTGCGTGGAGACTGGCTATGCCTCTTCCTTACTAATTCACACAGCTAAAAACAGCGTAGAGCGGAGACAGCACTGTCTAACTGAATCCTGTGTCTGATCATATGACTCCTGCTCAGGGAATTTGGAATTGATGTTGCTGTCCCATATTTAGTATTCCCCAGAACTTAATATTGCTACGAAAAGCCCAAGAGGGTCCAGCAGGGCACTGAGAACTGTTTTCTTATTACTAAACAGAGAGGTATTAACAACACAATATCGAAATAAAAAAAGAAAAAAGAAGGAAAAGCAAAGCAAAGCAGAGACGGCCGCCTGCTCTTTTCTTCTTGGTATTATTATTTGTGACAAAGCCTTTGGTCCATTTTTCTTCATAATTTGCAGGACTCCTAATGGGAACAGCACCTCCCAATTACCATGGTTGCCAAAGGCTAATTTGGTTACCCTCAGGATCCACAATAGAGAAACTGTGTCGGCCCTTTGTAGATATTTGCATACTATACATACCAGGAATGTAAAACAGCTGCCTAGGCCCTATTCCACTATCATGGCAATTATGGGTCATTAGCTTTTTCTTTTTTCCCCCCTTTCTCCCTCTTCTTTCCTTGTTCTCATCTTCCGAACTCTGCCAGGCAGCAGAAGCAGCTGATGCTTTTGCAGTGAGAGAAGCGGTAAGAAAGGAGGAACTGCCTTGGCTTGTTTCGGAGCTGGGGGCTGACGAGCTGCCGCTCGAGCGGCGCTAGCACGGTTCTCTTTTATGCCCTGATTACGTTCTTTCTTTTCATTTTTTTCTTTTTGGCTTCCTCCCCGGAAGCATTTGCATGCGGGACGTGTGTGCGTGTGCGCAYGTGTGCGCGTGTGCACGTGTGCCCACTTTGTGCTGTGTTTTTAGGGTTACAGGCGGTGGCTGTTCCTGGCGGTAGCAGCAAAAGCAGCAGTTGTGAGCAGAAGCATGTGCTTCTATTTGTCTATTATGTTCCCATCAGACACTCCCTGTCAACACTTCGCCTCTCTAGGGAAACGCTCAAATACTTCTGAAACTTTTGCAGGCTCCCAGGGGCCCAGAAATTAAAGAAGGGGACAAAAGGGAACTCTATCTTAATTCGTTTGGTATTCAATTTGTTAAATGGCCAGAGGCTTTTAATAGTTTATCTCCCTTTTGTTCTGAACAACATTTACAGTCTTCGTGTAGTTTTCATGGAAGTGATGGTTTTGCATATACATTAATTTTTTTATGAACTGCTAATTTTATTGACAATAAGGATAGATTGAAAGACCCAAAGCTTTTGTGTTGTTTTGTTAAAGCAAATAAGTAAAGCACAAATGTAAATTACATCTCCAGGTTCACATTAGAGGTTTGCAAATAATACTGAGCTAATGGTTATTGCTAAGGAAAATAGCACTGGGATCAATATTCTATACAGTAGAACGCAATACCTCTCTCTCTTTTAATCACCTCATTGCAGAAATGGCATTGAAATTTGAAATCTCATTTTCTCCATTTGTACAAATTGAACATAAATCATTGTGAGTGAGGGGAGGTTTCGGGCAACTTCACTCTTTGTGGGATTGCATTCCTAATTAGTGCTAGAGGGAAGCGGGGAAACAGGCAGGGCTCAACTGGACTCTGCAACTGAATGCGGATGGTTCTGTAAATAAAGAACCAGAGGGAAATAAAGGGTATTTTCATCATTCGCTGCATGAGGGTCTTCTGAGCAAAGAAAGCAGTTGCGATATTTCTTTCTTATTTCCACTAAAAATGGATAAATAATTAAGAACAAAATGCTAACATCATTTTTGTTGGTGGTGTTGGTGTTGAGTGTGTACCTGGTGCTGTACAAAACACAAAGTCAGTCTCTAGCTGTTTCCCAAGGAGCTTGCTTTAAGGGTGAGTCTTGCTATATTTAAAGTGAAGCGTTGTATCCCATTTTGTGTGTGTGTTTGGGGGGAGGGGGGAACACCACTGTTTATAGCACTGCGTGTAGAATTAAGAGTAGGTCTAAAGACATTGTCATTCCTGCTGGTGAGGTTAAAAAATCTGGTCTCTGCTCTCCTGCTACTCTGATTTGCATAAATAATGTTTATGTGGGAAATACTGTCAGAAAAATCTTTGCTACTGATAACTTTAAAACCTTTTTTCCTGTGGGGTGAGTGAGCTTCTCTGAAAGATGGCTGGCAGCATGTGTTGTGTATGTGCTCCCTCGGCAGCGCAGCTTATCCAGAAAGAGCCAGGACATCAAAAACATTCCGAAAAAAGTTGGTAGCTATTGGGTGAGTGATACAGACTGGGAGATATAACAGATTTGGATTAAAAGGGTGGGATAAACAGGGTTTTACTTGTCTGTGCAGAGAGGATATTACCATGAGTATTACGAAAGGAGGAGTCTGAGGGACCAGGAAAGGTTCACGCAGAGTGGGTGGGTTCCAAGCATCACCCCCATGGATAAAGACTGTTTTAAATTATTCACTGTCAGTCCCAGAGATTTATCACTTCACCTATATTTTTCCATCATTTTCATGCTTTCTAAACCACTACAATAGGAGATAAATAGGTAACTTTATGGAAGAAACTGTTATAAAGCCTCATTATCTAAATTTGTTCTTGCTGATTTCTATAGCTGAAAGTGAAGAAAATAAATAAAATACCCTTGAAAGTGAAGAACAAACACTGAGCTGGCAGAGCTTCTAGCAGAGAACTAACTCAAATAATTTTAGAAGGTAGGGAGCAGAAATCTCGGAATCAAACCAGATGTGTTGTTCAGGTCTGAAATATTCAGGAAAATGAAAAATAGATAAAATTATTACAAATGTTGATTTCAAATCTACTCCAAACTCTATTTAAAAGGGGTACTTGGTCTTAAGGAAAGGTAGGAAAAATAAATTTACAGAGAAGTTTGTTCCTCTGTGACTCCATCTGCTCTGTGAGGTTCCAGGAGAAGATTTACCCCGTTGCTGTTGGCCGGGGGGTGTCCATAGACCCCGCAGAACGCACCTTCCTCACCCGCGTGAAATCCAGAAGAGGGACGATCTTTGCATAGTTTTAACTGAAAGACTGCCTCTGGCTGGAGTCTCCTGACACACCAACCATCCTACAAAGGGCAGAAAGCTTTGGAAGGCGGGATGTAACGTAAAGGATGAAATGGCCTCTCCACTTCATCCTTAACAGGTGCCTGTAAGTGAATCATTTAAGTTCTAGAGCGGCTTACAGTACTCCCTTTCATACCTAACTTGCTCAGACACATATATGGACCTAGCAGAATATACCGAAACGCTTGTTCTTCTGTGCATCCCATGTAGCCCATAGTAAGAGGTACTTGAAGACAGAGTAAAATGCCAGTAATATATATAGTCAGCACTCCAGCCCTGTGTTTAATTAATGCCATTTGCCTTCATCAAGCTTGGTGCATTAAGAAAACATAAAAATATATATTGAAAGGAAAAGGTTGCAGTTAAAATCTTAGGGAAAACAGTCTCTAGAGAAAGCTTGAAAAGAAATCTGGGTTAAAAAAAAAATGCCTGCTAAGTATTTTGCATTGAGTTTAGGCAGCTATCAGTGCTGGAAAAGTGGTAAAATGAGCTATTTAGCAAGTAATTATGCAGAGACATATTTATTTATTATGTGATTTACTGAGAGATTTGCAGTTGTGCGCATAGCGCAGTTTCTGTTGAAAGTACAAAAAATTGAAAGTTATATAATATGCTGACGTATTAGCAGCAACATGTTTTTGAAAAGAATCTGACTAATTTCCCAAGGTTCAATTGTTGTGGGCAAAAGACTGATTGAACTGATCTTCAGAGGTGAGAAGAACCGGTTTTGTTTAAGACCAGTTTGGAGAAAATCCCATTGAACAGATTTGCTGAAAGTTCTTCTCTTCCCAAGCTCTCAATTCTTTGGACTCCTGTTATCAACAGATTGCTGGTGAAAGGTCTAGATGTTTCAGTTGTGTGCGGGAGAGACCTCCCAGCTAACCAAAGGAAGAGGTCATACTCAGCTAGCTCATAGAAGCTCAGAAGGTTGGTATTTTTCTTTTGAATTTGTTATTCATGCTGTACAATATAAACTTTTAAAAATTAAATGAATGAATAAATAAGTGCATGCATAAACAAGTGATAAGTAACTACAGGCTATGTACATAGATAGGCAGCACGTATGTTTGCACACCTAGTGCAAACGATGCAGCAATATCTCCTGATTCTGCAAAATGGCAGAAACAGTATTGTGAATTATCTGTTTGTCCTCTCAATGGGATGTTTCTGGAACATAACGATAATAATTAAAGTGTCACT
Organism: Apteryx rowi; assembly: GCF_003343035.1. Lineage (NCBI taxonomy): Eukaryota > Metazoa > Chordata > Aves > Apterygiformes > Apterygidae > Apteryx > Apteryx rowi. Next base: position 578,174 of record NW_020450707.1, read on the forward strand.
TTTTTACTTCCATTCCTGCTTATAGAACAGGCTTCCTTAGGAAGATCTGCTCAGTTTTTTAAAAGTGTTGCATTTAGCTTCACTGGTGCCAGTGGGCAGAATTCATTTGGTGAGAAGGCTGGAAGAGTAACTGCTGTGTTTTCTAAGGAAGCCCCCAAAGTATGCAGGGGTTTATGAATCCCAGCTGACGCGTGCCTTGAATATTGCACTGTCTCTTTTGTACAGATAGGAGTTGTATAGATGAGGAGTGCTAACTCATTATGTAAGAGCTGGGTATACTGATTTGTATCGTCATGATCTAATGACAGCTCAGTGTCGTTACCGTAGGGTGATTAGAAAGCTGCAAACTCTTGTAGCTCTGTAAGGCAACATGCACAGCGCGTGTGCAGTAACGGCAGCACTTCCCGACGGCTTCAGGGCTGCTGCATGCGCACGAGGCGGCTGCACGGTACCCAACCGGTGAGTCTGCGGTTTTCAGACAGGGTTCGACTACAGTGTGCATGTCCCAGTGTCACCGTGCCGGTGAGGTGAGTGACCAGCTCCAAGGGTATCGCAGATGTTGATAAAAAGTCTGTCTTGTCCTGCCCGGGCGTAGAGGCAGGATGGAGCACTAGTGCCACAAGGTGGGACCTTTCTCCAAGGTGTGCAAGAACAGAATTTCTCTCTGGAGCAATCAGAGCAAACAGTGCCCCAATAAACAGCACGTCTCCGCAGAATCCATCCCTAACAATTTCCAAGCCAAAGGAGAGGGTATGTGCAGGACGAGAAACAGGCTTAAGGTAGACAAAGATCCTTGCATAATACGTGCCTGTGGAAAAGGCACTCATGCGGGGTTATGTGCTCGGTGGTAGCTGGGCGTAAGATACAAATGTATTTTTGAGCCCCGTCGGTTCCCTGATCTAGAGCACAGTGCAGCTGCTGAAAGTGTTGAGGAACGAACAAGGGCAAAACGTTCTGCAGCACGGGAGCCAAGAACACACGAATACTTCAAGTGTGCCTTGCTCCCGAACACTTCGTGTTATAAAACCGCGTATAAAGACATGTGTTTGATCAGTCCGTAATCCACATCATCTCACTTGCCCCCAGAAGAACTTCACATATGTGATGAAGGAGAGGTATTTGCAAGCCTACAGAGCCCTGAAGGAGAGAATTATTGTATGAGTAATAATAAGCACTTAAATAGCACTTGACAACTTGATTGATACAAACATTAACAGATTAACTCCTACAGGACCCAGTGATGGATATGTGTTTCCGTGTCTTACAACTGGAGAAACTGAGGTGTAGAGGTAGCTTAATTTACTTGCTGACCCGCAGTGTTGCTGGCAAAGGCAGAATTAGAGCTGTAGACTTCTTAATGACCAGTTAGTAAAATTGTAATGCAAAAGAGCAATGTCCAATAGCAAGCTCTAGGATCAGTGTGTGAGGACATCGTGAGAGGACATCACGAAACCTCAGACATTGTATAACTTCAAGATCTCGTTTCTAAATAGTAATTTTAGCCAAGAGTTCATCATCGTATATGGGAATTAGAATTATTTTTATCACTTACTTTGTCTTGTATTTATCCAGGCCTCTATTTCATTGACCACTGAGAATGTGCAGATTCTCACTCTAGAGATATCTGTTTATATACATGGACATACAGTTTTAGCTGTACAGCCATAAATACAGCCATCTATAAGCTAACTTGGAAATATGACTACTTGTTGGCACTGTCCTTTTTCCTATATACATTAAATATGTGTTTATATTACTACCTGAAGAAARCAAAATGAGCAAAATCTAGCTATTGCCTGCTACTCTTTTGATTGAAAAATTGTGTATGTTTATAGTTGAGATACTCAGTTTGTGCTAGGATGCAGTAGAATAAAGGTGTTATTGATGAGTTTGAGGTGTCTGCAATACTTATGAGTAGCGAAGCCCTGAATGACTTATGTGGCTCATCCCAGACTAATGCCAATAAATCCTTTGTCCCACACCACATCTCAGTATATTTTGTGTAKGCTACATATTTTACAGGCAAACTATTTCAGAAAGATGTTAGAGACTTTTAAGAAATTATTTGTACCATTTTTCATGCACTTCTCATGTAAAGCCAGACTGCCATAGTTATCAGGAATCTAACTCTACACAAGCAAAGAAAAATTTAACAAATAAGATTTTAGAAAACTTATTTATCTAAAACAGTATTTCTGTATATAATAATGGGAAGATTTTAAGATCATATATTGTTCATAGAGTGTTTTACTCACTGGAAAGCTGTAAAATCTCAATATTCTTACTCTGTTCTGTGAGTCGCAGAATACTTGGTCATCAGTATCTTATCAGTGACTGAATGCTGTCAGTGCTAAACCTCAACATTGTACTTTGTGGATAAGAAATTTTACATTTGAAGAAAAATTCCTCTGACCATTTGATTAATAAATTACTCCTTCAAACAACAAATGTCAGCTCTTCACAGAGCAAAAGTTTGGAGTGTTTGAAATAGGTGCTTAGAGCAAGAAGAGAGCGCGAAGCTTGCTCCCTCCATAGCGGAAACACAGGCATACCAAATTCCTCTGTGGAGAAGCAGGATTCAGTCCTTAGCTGGTGACACAGAAAACGTGCAATTAGGTGTCAGCAGTTTTGGAAGGGAGAGTTATACATTAGTTGATGAGAGAAAATCTGAAATTTCTGGGATACTAAACTTGCTTTTAGACTGCGTAGTTTGCAARACATTGAACTTCAGATAGTTGACATTCTCATGCATAAAGAGATATTTTTGATGTTATTTGGTTTATTTTCTTCAAGAATCTGGTAGAGCTGAAAGGATGCGGCCTGATTTTGAAAGCTGCATGTTTTTGACTGCTTCCATTTTCCAGTGTCCAACTTAAAATGTGCTKGTTCTGTGTGTCTGTCTGTCCTGTACTCCTGTGGGCTCACTCAGAGTTACGGGTACATAGCACTTCTCYGAATGAGTCCCAGGATAACTCAAGTTAATCTTCCCGAAGTGGAGGCACTCAAAGCCAGAGTGCACTTCAGAACAAGGTGGCTTGTAAGAACTGGGCTTTGCAGAGYGAAGAGTCTGAAAAACAACATCATTAAGTATGGTTATTTTCTAATAATTCCAGTAATATTCTTAGACATAGTTTCTGAATGTTTTTATCTGCATATAAATAGCACACAAGAAACAGGTGTCAGGATGGTACGGTACGACAGCTCTGATGCCAGCCACGTGAAAGAACAGAAAGCCCTTCGCTGTCCTGGTACGTGAAGAATTCCCTCAGCCGCCCTGAACCCATTCTGATAAAAACCACCCCACAATCATGCTATCATAGACTGACCGTATTCATGTATTTTCATACATATTCGGCGAGGGTGGGTAAGAAGGAGCAAGAAAACAGGAAAATAGTTGGATTTCTTTGTGTTCTGTGGAACAGTTAGGGAATCAGCAGTGGCAAATGCTTCTGCCGTGTGAGTGGGACTTCTGTTTTTAATTTTCAGAGAACTACATTAAAATTTAGTTGGAAGAACTGGACTTTCACTGTACTTCCAAAACTGATGTGGATAAGGTTGCATTTCTTGTCGTATGAGCCTGCATCTTGTAGCGGCAGCCGAAGTTTCCGGTCCCTTTCTCCTGTGGGCTCACCTGTGTCCTGGGCTGGGCTCAGCGGTGGCCGCCCGCTGGTGCCTCCTTAAGCYGGCAGACGTGTATTCTGAAGAGTGACTCTTTCTTCATGGTACCAGCAGAMCTTGCCTAAGTCCACAGGAAAAAAAGATGCATTTCAAACATTTTAAATTTAACAAGGAGATTGTTTTGTTCCAAGTATTGAAAAGTGAATTTTACAACATGACCAAATAATTCTGTAAAACAAAGAAATACGGTAAAGGCCTTAAAGCCTTTTTCAATTTTTTCAGCTATTGATTGAGCGACGCCAACAAGCAAGAAAACACATTGTTTTAAACTGTTTTTCTTGACCRTTTGGGGGGGCCACAATCTCAGCATCTTCGTTTCTGTCTCCCCAGCGCGCGCCGTGGGAGCAGCTCCGGCCTGCTGGCAGCGGCCGCGGGGGTTCCTGTGCCGCGCGCGCCGCGGGAATAAAGTTTGGATGTCAGATACGTTTTTGGGGAGGGGAAAGGGCCCCACAGCTGGGCCAAGGCCCGAGTTAGCCTGTGGTCCCCTTGGCGTGGCCGTGCCGCAGCACAGCTGTGACATTAACAGGCGACATTTGAAGCCTAATAATAATTCTGCAGATCAAAGCAGCTCTTCTTCAGACAATTACAGTAAAATTGAAGCTCTCCTCCAAGAGGAGCGTGTGCCCTTGTTGTGGTTTTCCTTTTTTGCCCTCCTTTTCTTTCTTTCTTTCCTTCTTTTTTTTTTTATCCTTTATGAGCAAATTGCTTTTTCAGAGCTATAGAAAGAGCCGATTGGAAGCTGAAATCCTCCCTCTCTGCCCAGGGGTGGGATTCCCAGGGTTAGACATGTAACATCTGAAGGGTGATTTTTTTTAAATTGATATCCAAGAATAAAAGAGAGAATAGTAGGAGAAGCTGATCAGGAATGAATAAAGTCTCCTTTTAAGCTGAAATAACCTTCCCCCCCCTCCCCAATTTTCCCTCCAGAAAAGCCGGACTGTAATTGCTTGCAATCACTCGGCACAAATTGTCTGCGCGTATTTGCTTTTTAATTTTGTATAATCTGGTCCATTTCGCTCTCTCTGCCTTTGAGCTTAACCTCTCTCTTTCTCTCCCTCTTTTTCTCTCTCTTGCATGCCTTCCCTTTCTCTCTTGCTTTAATTTTTCAGTGCTGCTAAAAAAAAATGATTACTAATTCACAATGATATTTGATGGCTTTTACTAAGGAAAGGCACTTAGAAAAAATAAGAGGCTGAGTGGACATGGGCTACATCTGGTGAGATTTCATTGTTATTTTTGAAGTGTTTGTTTATTTATATATTTATTTCATTTCTGTTTTCTTRGGACCCAGAAAGCTGCTTTAATAAAAATATAGGATGATTCCCCCCCATCAAATGACCTGAGAACAGGTGTCCTGTATATCCTGTCTAAGGAAGGTCCATGTTAGGAAAACAGTGATATTTCTGTATCATGCTGTGTGTGAATTTCCCAGCATATGCTTAGGCTGGCCCTTTTTATCGAGGACATGCCTTGTTTAAGACAAACATTAACATCTTTCCCAGGTGACCCTAGTATTCTTTTTTACTGCTGTAAATGATTTACATTAGGTTGGTTTTCAGTTACTCCTGTTTTATGCAAATTTTCTAATTATTTCTTGTTTGAAATACAGATGTTGTGTGCGCTCTTCCACGGTCTCTGTTAGGTGTGCCACGTGGAAAAGAAGTAGAAAGAACTTCAGTTATCACAAGTCCTGGATGGTGCACATAGGCAAATCGATCAGGGATTGCWTTTTTTTCTGGCAGATGCAAAGGGTTCCTTACGTGCTTAGGAAATAATGTTTCAGGGATTCAGTGGTGAGAATTTAAGGTCCTTACTCAGGTTCTGCAGTCAGTTTTTCCTCAAGGAAATGCCCGTGGAAGCCAGTATCTAAAGATTTAGCCCAGTTTTTGAGTAGAAGCATATTTGATATTCTGGAAAAAACATCTATGTATTAGAAAATGGTAACAGAGGTTCTGGGAATCAGGAAGTATGGAGATAACATCTGTCAGAGAGAGAACAGTGTTTCATCACTGATAACTTCATTTAAAGATGAGTCCATATAGCTTGGGTGGCGTATCAGGAGTAGCCCAGAGATCAAAGGGATGGAGACTTCCACCACATTGCACCTTTTAATTTTATTTTTTAAGCGGCTGGTTGACTCTGGCCACTTCTGCAGCTCCTTCTGCAGCCTCGAGGCAGCCTTYTCGCTCTGGTCCGTCACGGATACTCCGTCTGTCTCCCTGCACGGCCCCGACGCAGAGGCAGCTCTTCGTCTAACTGCCCGCTCTCTGCGCACGTGCTCCTCTCGCCCTAGAGTCCTCTGCTCCTCTGCTGCCACCAGTTTCCTTTCCAAAGCATAATGCAGTGTCCTGGCTTAACAGACGTGGTCCTGTGAGCTGTCAGTGACTGAGAAGTCCAGAAGGCTTGAAGTCTTATTGGGAATTCTTTAGGCGAAACGTTGCAATTTGTTGTTTGAGGATCCTTGGCTCTCTATTTAATATCTGTGTTTTTTTTCCTTGCAGTGCTGTTTTTTGTTCGTTCTGTCAATGCTCCCCGCTGTTAGAAAACAAAACCAAACCAACAACAAATACTATCTAAGTCTTATACATGAATATAGCATTGTGTATTTTCTGATAACTTTTCTTGGTATTCTCAGGAGTAATATATTCACCTCACTCAGATTTTGGTGGTGTGTTATTTTTTTGTTCTGTGATTACTAGAAATGGACTAAATTGTTCTACTTAGTTCAAAGGAAACCTTAAGGATTTATTTTATTTTTAAATGAATTCTAATAGACTGTCCTAATCAGCGGCCGAGATATTTTATAGGCGAAGTCCCCTAGTCTTATAGAACTTTTTGGGAACTGACATATGTGTGACTGTTCTGCTGTCACCAAAGGAGGGGAGGTATCAAGACCCATCAGAAATCATCTTCTGGTGTTATTCTGCAGATAAAAGTTGAACTTCCTTTCGGGAGTCATTCTGTGATGGGATGCTGCAGTAAGCTCAGGCTCTGATTTCTGCTGAGATTTCTCCACAGGTAAATAACTTATTCTTTTACTTCTAATATATTTAAATTTAAAAAAAGCCTATGACTGCATAGAAAAAACTGAAAGGTGTCTGGATTCCATTCTTCAAGCTGAAGAGGGACCTAGGAGAGAGGCAAGCAGAGGCCTTCACTTAAAAAAAAGGAAAAAAAAGATAGATTTACCCTAAAAACAAATAGTTTCTGATTCCCAGCAAACAAACCTTTAGGAAAAAACAGTGCAATTTAAGAAGGAAAATTGCATGTATATTTTTCTCGATGAATTTTAAAGGTTGTTTGGAACAGATTTATAATGCTTGTATTATTCAGCTTTTCATTTGAAATTCTGATGAGTCTTTTGAATGGACTGGTGCAGGCTACGAAGTAAAGAGCATAAAATAGTTCCACTGACTTAGGATTTTTTGCTGGCTTTTCCATTGTCATCCCGTATCTTCATTCTCTGTCACCAGACTGTTCTGGGAATGTTCTTAGCTGCCTGTTTGATAACACGATGGAATATAGAAAACTGTAGGAATTACAGACGACTTGATAATTTATTCAGGTATGGTCTGTCTTCTTTAGGTAACAGCAAAGACAGCTTTAAATATCCCCTCGTCTTCTGATTTTCTTCCCATATCCTAGACCACGAAGAAAGGTATTTTTCCTGTTACTGATGTTTCTCTCTTAATGGCATAGCCTTGTTCGTAGGTTTGCAAATTTAGCCAGAACTGCCTTAACAGAGAAGAATGGCTTCTCAAAGCAACACCTTGTATTTATTTTATAATTAATAGTGAATGTAACAACTTTTGTTGAAACACATTGTTTAAGAAGTTTGCAGAACTTGAATTTTTATTAGAGACTAACTCTGTGTTTTTAAATAAGATTCTAAACCTTAGCAGGAAAAATAGCATCTCTTAGCTGTACCACAGGATTTCTGAGACTAGAGAACCATAGTTTGAGTTGGTTAATGGTAAAGGTATTATGTTGAGTTTAAACTGGTGCTTATCGAGTCATCCTGTGAGATTTTTGATAGCTGTGAATGTTTGGACCTTTTTGTTCCCCTGGGCTGTCTCTTCTCAATAGATATTTCAGGGTCTTTCAACCAGTTAGGAAAGTTCATTATATTTTTAATACAATGTAAAAAAATTAAAATAGTGATTTGATATACAGGCATGGATGAAAGATGTATTTTTAAAGTAGTAAATTAAAATCTCATTAATATTTCAGTGAGAATATTTTGTGCTTATCTGTTTCATCTCTATTTTTGACCTATGGCTTGGAGTTCACAGCATGAAGGAGATGGTGAAATCTGTTCACCATAAAATGTTAATTATAAGTAAATTACAGCACAAACGTTCAATCAGCCACATTAATTCTACATAAAGTGAATTATTGTAGCAGAAAATTTTAAAATGTGACTGAATTTTATAATCTTCATCCTCCATTTTCTACCTTTGCTCTTATTGCTGTGCTGTTCTTCTCCAGCATGGCTGAGCTCTTTGTGTATTGACAGTAAGTGCTTTCTAYGTAGATTATATTAAAAATGGAGGAGGACAATTTGATCCATTTGTTTGTGGCCTACTAAATGTCTCTTAAATACATAAAATTTCCTTTGCCCAGCGAGAAGATGTGATGCAGTTTGAATGGTTCAAAACGTAGAAAGTGTGACGGAATGAGAAGGAGCGAAGGCCTGGCCTCGGGAGCCTGCGCGCGTGGGGGGCTTCTGCGGCCCTGACGGCAGCGCTGGGGCGGCTGTCCGGGGGGAGCACCAGGAGCCTGGTGGTAAATCGACGCCGTGGTATGAGCATTCGGTTTTAGTCCTGAATTTCTTTTGACAAGCRTAAGATACAACTTAGTCCCCGTGTGCTTTAAAAATTTGAATGTAAAAATTGCTGGCCTCTTGACTTCTGCGAAAAAAGCCTCATTTTAATACCAAAATGATATATAATGTAACTTCCTTTGTAAATTCAGATGTTGTGTCTCATTATAAAAGAATTTCTGCCAAGATGCGGATTGGAAGAAATGCTTAGTATGCTGTCTAAGGATCACTGCGGTGGTAGTCCTCAGAGATCATCAGGACTCTCAGTTTTACCAGTGATCCCCCAAAAGAAAAATCTGTCTGAGTAATTTTATTGTGGTGTTTTGGGTAAAAGGTCCACCTAGGGTAAAGTACATGTACCAGGTGTTTCCTATAACTTTGTGCAGTCTCCTGAAAAGAAAGAAAGAAAGAAAGAAAAAGTGAATGCTTATTGTGCAAGTGTTGAAAGTTTAGGGACTCTGAATATTGCTGTAATCCTCTTCTGTTTCCTAAAATGTTTTGTGAATCAGGTAAGTTAGGTATCATCGCAAATTATCATCTCTGACTCCACAGTGCTGTAAAGCGCTTCCGGATACATTGGTTTTGAATTTGACTTTTTCCTAAACCCTTGTACAAAGACAGATAAATTTTTTGATAATGAAATTGCCACATTTTACATTTCTACTTCTTTTGTTACTTCGGAGTAAAATTCTTGCGTTCAAGGCCAAAGAAAAAGTCTGAAGTGTTATCTATTGCAACAGTGCTAAAATATGTATCATCAGCAAAGAATTTGTGTCTTCTTTCACAAGAATAAGGAACGCTTTTATTCATTAGAAAAAGGTATCCTATTTGCCCCTCTTAAATGATTTGTAGACCAAAGACTTCCTAGTTTTTAGGTAACAAATCTACTCATATCTGTACATAAAGGTGAATCATTTGTGGTGCTAAATGATCTTTCCTGAAACAACTGCTGACAGGTTTTGAGATTCTCTGTTTTGACAACGTGGTACAATTTTAGTGTGATGTAATTCAAACATTAAATTTTCCATCTCAGTGACATAAAAAAATGCCGCTGCGAGCTGGTCCATAATGCCTGTAAATGCCTGCCTGTATCTAAATGCTTTCTGAATCCAACTGTAGTCATGTTATTTGCATTCTGAATTTGCTATTGATAGGAAAGCTGTATTTGTGCATTGTTGTGAACAGATACTTGGCTCTTCTTATATGGACTAGCTCTTCCCAGTACGAGAATTTAGGGACTTGTCTTCTCATATTAACTGCTCCACTGAAATCCATGAATATGCTTTCCAAAAGCTATGGAACTCTGTGAAAATTCAGAATGTTTTTAATGATCATAAAGAATGTTCAGAAATGAGAATCCTGACACATTTATGAAAGGAAAACAGATCCCGCTGTCAGAGTGCATATGCTTGGAGGAAAGGGAGCAGAAGAAATTTCCAATTTGCTAATGGCAGGGCTGCTAATCTGCAAATGCATACAGGAGCTGGTGATCCCGTAGCACAGCTGAGATAACCTTAAGGATTAAGACGTCCGAGAGGAACGAGTTAGAAAGCTGCTGCCATTAGAAGAAAAGGAGTGAATCAGGGCATCCTGAATCTTACCATCGTGACATCAGTTAGCCAGGCAAGCATGGGAGCTGCAAAGGGAGTGTTTCTGGTCTGTCCCTTCAGCAGTCTGTGCTCACAGCCAGTGCTACCGCAGCAGTCCCACGCTGGTTCTTGCAGATTCCAGCCACCCGTGTCTAAGCTATCTGGCCTCCACGTATCTGAATCATTTGGTACCGGCCTGAAATGTGGTCTCCAGAAAATGTGTGCATGAGTCACTAAGATTTGGACTGCTAAATGCTGCAAATATTTCTGAGAGAAATCTCTGAACATTTAGTAGGAGATGAAAGACACTGTTTTATGGTAAGATTTTATAGGAAGGCTAAATGAAATCCAGAAATCTAAACAAACGTAATTTCTGAAAAGAGAATTATTGACAGCAATTTTATTTACAAACCTGCACAAAATATTTATAATTATAATTTTGGTACATGCGTTTTTTGCTGTAGTAAAATGACAAATTTGACATCCCATTAGCCCACTATATTGCTGCCAAAAATTCAGTGCACACTATCCRTGTGCATATTTGTCCTGGGAGTTTCTACAGTCCTTACCTCAGTAATTTGAAATTGCATTCTTCTTGGGTGTGTACGCGACTGTGCTTTCTGGCCTCTGTTTTGGTTGGTGAATGGATATTAGAACTTGTTTTAATACAAATGCAATATGATACAATGGTGTTCAAGATTACTGTGTACCCAGGCAGATCAATGTATGTTTGTGTATATGAGCTCTGCTAACTAGTTATCCTGTATAAATAGCGTCTGCTGTACAGACTTATCTGTAATCAATTTGGTGCACAGACCTATTTTACAAAGAGGCATACAGCTCACAGCATTTAGGCTCTCATAGGTATGTGTAAGTTGAGTGATGTTCCTAAGACCCAGAAAGTATRACCATTTGAACAGGTGTGGTTAAAGATAGGGTGGAAAAAATAAATCATCACAAGGAACTGAAAGATCACACATGCCTTGAAACTAAGCCAGCAGACCTGTTTGGACTGTCTGAGACATGCCCAACATTTAGTCATTTGGAGGAAAACAAGCTAGAATACAAAGGCTTCCCCTAGTCGTATTCACCTTTCATCTTTTTGGTTGTGCAGAGCATAGTTAAATGATTAGACTTCAAATGAAGATTATTCAGTTAAAGGTTTTTGTTGGATTACTATCAGCTGTCTTCATCAGCTAATAATAAATAGTAAATGTTTATTTACCTCTTCTGTGCTATTCTCATGTCCCGTACAGCTAGTTGCTGATGGGATAGGTCATTCCTCACATATAAAGCTGGATTCTAGTCCAGCAGTAACATACCTGGGCAAGGGATGATCTTAAAGGCAGATTAATCCGGATGTTAGAAGAATTATATGTGATCACCAAAGCCTCTCAGAGCGGCAAAGAATAGAGGAGAAGAAGAGCATGAGGCACGATGGATGCTAAGAGCCCTTGTTTTCCAGTAAGCAGCATGATTGGCAGCAGAAATAAACACTAGCGGGAAGCTTGTGTATCAGTCTAATTGTATAATTGCAGGTTGCTTTCTGCCTGGTTTGATGTGCAGATTGTAGTAATGTGTAGTGTCTCGTTGGTAATTTGCTATTAAATCTAACACTAGGAAGTAGTTCAGTTGCTTCCTGTGCAGATACCTGATGTTTGCATTCATTTAGCTCCCGTATACTGACGTCATAACCTATGCCTATCTTTTAATGCTTCTCATGTTATTTTTGTTTATATGGTGTTCAAAGTTTTTCAGCAAATCACAGAAGGTGAGTTAGATGTAAAGGTCAAAATGAGATAACTCATTACATAGTGTTGTAAAAGTCACTGCCAAGAGCTGAGAGAAATGTTTAATTATTCCCTCTGAACTTGTACAAAATATGATTTTATATATATATAGTAATAAGTACACTGAAAATACTGTCTTCCTGAACTTCTGCACTAGCTTTCCACAGAGCTCCCAGTAGGTCCTTGAACAGGAGTGAAAGAAAGGATTTTTATGAAACCTGTACTTGGAAAAATTCCTCGGGGGGRGAAAAATGCCAAATATCGCTGAGGGTGAATGTAGAGCAAGGAGGAGGAAGCTCCTTTTTAATGGGAGGCTAGGAAGAGGCTTATACCATGTAGGATCYGTTTAGCTTCCTAGGTGCCTGTCACTTTTTGAGTATATGCTTTTGTGTTTGTATATTTTTCTATCTTTTTCTCTCACTCTTTCTTTGAGATCTTATACCTTCAGGAAACCAGAAATATAGCTATTGTAAGAAAATATAATGACTATATGACAAATGTGTTTATCATTTTGCTACTTTTAACYTGTAATGAATGGTTGCAATGATTAATTAAGAAAATTTCCATATTTCTACAAATTTGGTACCTATATAGATAGAAACAATATGGTTCAGTATTCAGGAAGTTTTCCATAAATACCGAAAACTGATAGTTATCGCTGCTCTAAAAATATCTGCTCATTATTTTCTATCCTGATTCTGCTATCTGCATTTTGCCTTTCACTTTTTGTCTCTCTTTTTCCCTTATATTATGTTTTTCTGGTTAACTTTCTCAAATGTCCACAACTATGTTTCAGGTTTTATTGAATCTCTGACAGCTGCCTCATTTGACTGCACAGGTTTTGTGCCACCAGCTTCTGAGTCATTGCCGTGTAAAGTACTGCGGGGTGTCTTGCCTTCCTGATTCTCTTGTGCTTGGCGCACGCGGTCCTCAAGGACCTGCCATCTTTCCTGAGTCCCTTTTCCCTCCATAGCTGCCTTCCGTGAGAGCCCCCCTGCCAGTTCCCCAGTTCAAGTGAAGTCCGCTCCCCTGAACACCGGGGTCTGCACTCTTGCTACTCTCTTTCCCCCTTCCCTTCAGGATTCTGCACTACGCTGTTTCGTGTTTGCTACAGCCGTGGCTACCAGTGAGCATCCCATCCCCAGCCAGTTCTCCCCGGTCAGTAGATTGTCCTGTGTATCACCCATGGCTGGCCCATCTGTTTCAAGAAGTTATCCCCAACCCACCAGGAATGTTTTTGATTGCTTGTGTCTGGCCCTGTTGCATTTCCAGCAGATATCCGGAAGGTTTAAGTACCCAGTGAGAATGAGGGTCTGTGATACAGAGCCCTCCTCAAGTTGTTTAAAGAAGGCTTTGTCCACTTCATCATCCCGACTGGGTGAACTGTAACAAACTTCCACCACGATGGCACCCTTCTTGGCCTCTCCTCTTATCGTGACCCACAAGCTCTCACCCCACCTGTTGTCCATCCCACAGAAGAGCTCCCTACAGCTGAGCTSCTCCTTCACATCAAGGGCAGCCCCAGTCCTCATCTTCCCTGCCTGTCTTTCCTGAAGAGCTTGTATCCATCCATAGCAGCAGCAGTCATGCGAGCTGTCCCACCATGTCTCAGTGATTCCAATGATACCACGGTTCTGTGGCCATAGGCAGGACTCTAGATCCCCCTGCTTGTTTCCCAGAATGTGTGTACATACGCATGAGGTGTGCTTCCTTCCACCCCGTTTTATGGTTCTCAAGCTTTCTCCTGTACCCATCGCCCTGCACCCTTTACTTTCTACCCTGGTCCACCACTTCCTCACTCRACYAKAAGATGTAGTCTCCATCCCCTGTTGGTCCTAATCTAAAGTTCTYCTCATCAGGTCAGCCAGCCAGCTGGCAAAGATGCTTTTGCTCCACRTGGTCAGGTGGATCCCATCTCTCTCTGACAGTCCTCAGTCCTCAAAGATGGTTCCATGGTCATGAAATCCAAATCCTCGTCATGGACATCAGCCRTGCAGCCAGGTCTTGATCTGCAGGATGCGTCTGCAACTCCTCAAGGCTTTTCTCTTCATTGGCAGGAGTGAGGAAACACCATCCCGGCAGCCATGGCCTTGACCCTCATCCTCAGAGCCCTGTAGTTACTCTTGATATGCTCCAGGTCTGCCCTGGTAGCATCATTTGTGCCCACATGGATTAGCAGCAGGGGGTAACAGTCCAAGGGCAGTAGAGGAGACCTGATTCTGTTTATTCTGGGCACAGYAGAAACTTGAATGGATGAAACTTGTTGAATTACTTCCTATTTTGCTAAACCACATACCAAAAAAAAATTTAAGCCAAAGCCATTATATGTTAGTTACTGTGACCTGCAGAAACGCTGTTTTTGACAAATTCTGCTAAAAACATTCCTTGGAAGATAACTGTAAATAAATATTGTCAGATCATAAGCTTTTTCATTCAGATGAATGTATCCTTCTGCATCAATGTACTTACACTGTCTAACTCAGATTATAGTTTCAGCTATGACAGCTAAAATGTTTTGGGGAAGGTTGCAGAAGGTTTTAATATGCTTTGGGACATGTGATCTGCTGAGCTTCAGAGGAAGAAGGATTCATCCTGTGCAGTTCAGCCATGCCAAGTGTCACCATTTTTCATCCCAACTGGAAGGCACAGCACAGTTTAACCTCATCTTCACTGCAGTAGCATAAACATATGTAGCACATAATACATTTCTAAAAAATCAATCTATAAACAGTTTCCTACCCAGGACAAAGAAGAAGGTAGGAGCCACACATGGCATATGCTAGTCACATTGCCTAATGCACATCTAGAAAGCACTCAGGTATSGTTTTGGTGGACAGAGTTTATGATTTAAATAGAATTGAACAGAAGAGAATGTATTTTGCATGTAGYTGAGAAGGTGTAGGAATTAAATATGAGATGCTGCATACTTGCAGAAGTCTGTGGCACAGTGTTATAATAATGGCAATCTTTCAGGCTCCAATTAAGTATTACAAACTTGCATGAGTATTTTTCAGTCATTCTGTAGGAATTAATGATGAATTATGATCTTGTTTCAGAACTGAATAGACCAGTTAAAAAAAAATCTGATCCTTTCTTTCAAATTGTATCCATTTTTGGATTCATTTGCTAAAATGTTAGAAACTTACTGTGTTTTGTTTCTGCAAAGTTCTGTACTTTCATGTGTGGATCATGGTCTAATCTAGCTATAGTACTATCTGTTCTAGTAACTGAACAGTTATTTAATATAAAAAATCATGTTCTGAGTTCTTTCCTTGGGAAAATAAGAAGACAGAAAGCCTCTTTCCCTTTTATTTCTTGAACTACATGGGGAAAATAATAGCTAGATTATTATTTTTGCCCTCATGTGTGGAACAGTGTTGATATTATGCTGGCATACAATGTATTTCTTGTTTTCTTATGTTGAAAATTCACAGTAAACCAATGGGTAGATAGAAATGCAATAAACAGGATTTTTCCTGCATATTGATAGTTGATAACTGTTGACCATTAGTCTTGATAGCGTTACAAAGATTAGGTCGGGTCAAAGGCACTGGGGAAATGTCCTGCTTATGGTACAACACATCTTCTGTCGTGTGAAGTGGCGCATAAATAGCAAAGACACCTGTATGATTCAGGGGCTTTCTTCCTCCCCCCGGCAGTGCCTTGACATAACCTCAGTGCAGGCTTGTCCTGTCTTGCTTAGACACTGATTGCCTCCCCAAAACTTAACCTTTGAACTCCCAGAGGTTATGTTCAAGCCAAAGATCACTGAGCTTTCAAAGATCAAGAGGAAGCCAGTAAGAAGGGATGCCTTGCATTCAGGCCTATGGTAAGCTTTAGAYGCTCATTAGCCCTAACTGAATGCTAGAAAACATGTGCAGAATTTCAGCTTAGTCAACTGCAGCGAAACACACGTCCTGCGTGTGGATTACCTTGAAACGTCTCCTCCTTGCCRGGCCCAGCAAATGGTATTATCAAGAGGGAAGAGCTGTCTGTCTGGTGCTCTCAGGAGGAGAGCTGTGTCCTCGCTTCTGCAAATACAAACCTCTCTTGGCAAGCAGAAGTTTAATTAGGAGCCTCCCTGAAACTAGCCACTCTGGGCATTAGTAGCCACGAGGGACCCTAGCAAGTAGATTAAAAAACATGCCAAGAAAAAGGTTTGATTTCTGGTAAATGTCATCGGGCTGCTGTCTCACTTTGTACATCCGTGCGTGTGTGTGTTTTTAATACAGTTGCACTTTGTCTACCTGGAATATGCAAATAGTATTCAAATAAGCTCTCAGTGTTCAGGCTGTCAGCACATACCCCCCAGCTTCCCTCTAGCAAGTGACTAATGGGAACATGTGTTCTTTCTATTTTTATAAAGCTGGGAGAATAAGGGGAAGGAAGGCCTGAGCTGTTGGGATTAAAACGTAGCCTCTCTCTTTCCTGGGGTCTTTTTCTGTCTGAAGAGAGTCTGTTGGCAGAAGTCTGGCAGGATTTCTGCCATTCCAGATTGTTTTTGCTCTCTTAGGCCAGAATTGTTCTGGACTTTGTGTTGAATTGGCAAACGTACTCCTGGAGAAGCTGTCCTCTCGGGAGAGGTTAATGCCAGAGGAGGTACCAAAAGGCCTGTCCCGCTACGGRGTCGGAGGGACTGGGTGCAGGTCTGGGTCCTCTGCAGCTAGCATAGTGGAGAGAGTTTGAAATTTTGATAGCGTAGGCCATTTTCTTTCTTTCCCAATCCATTTTATTCACAATTGTACACATCACCATATTTGTTAGTGTTCCTATGGCAACAGCTTTAACCGCTTGCATAGAAATGTAATGTCAGGAAACTATTTAATGCCTCTGTGGATGACTTAATGTAATTTAGTCCTCTAGTGCAAGGAGGAGGAATCAGCATCATATGACTACTGGGCACTGGCTACTAGCAGGTGTCCTGGATGGAACCAGTTTGGTTTTGTATGTCTTGGGTTTTCCGCAGTGTTGGAGTGCTTGCTCTTGTCTTTTAAACTATATCGTTTTGGGGGCAGGATGTTGTATTCTGTTGATTCTGAAAGTTGTTTAGCAATCAAAATTAAAATAATAGTATGTGTCTAGCACATGTCTACCACTTCCAGTGGACTGTAAACCAAATGGTGAGGGCTCAGGTGTTGTTGAACTTTGACAACTGAAACTTGTCATCCCTCTCTAGGCCTCCTTCAGTCAAATACGATGACTACTCAAAACAGGGATAATTACATATCTTGCAGAAACTGTTGTTCTTGAAATGTTATAGTCAGTGTGGATATCTCAGTCTGCTCTCTGTATCTGCTTTTCAGAACTCCTGTCAATACGGGTTTGCATTGCAAAGGCTGCAGCCACAGCCCCTCTGTTCCTTGTGTCCTTGCGTAAAGAGGTAATAGCAGCTGCAACAGCTAGAACATAGTTTGTCCTGCATAATGAGTAGTATTTGGGTCCTATGGAAAAATGTTGTCATGAGGTAGCTTATGCATATGCAAAGGGAGAATTTTGTATTTTTGTTCCTGTTTTACTGTATGAATAATGTTCCTTTAATAAATATTTTTTTATGTCAAATTGCTTAGCTTTTTAAAAAGATAAACCAAAAAAAAAAAAAATCCAGGAATTTCAAAACATATAATCTAACAGGTAGATACCTGGCTCATCGGCAGAACTGGAACCTTTTTCTTAACAGCCTGAGCTCCTGCTTGCACTAACAGATACATGATAAAGCTGGTTTATTGGCACCCAATTCATGGACCAGCCACCAGAGGAGAATAAGAGATAGTTTTCTACTGTATTTCAAGAATATTTTCTGATAATAAAAGAAAACTAAGTCTTGGGAATTTTGACTGGTCAAAGCATAGATAGCAGTTTTCTGGGAGAGAGGGTGCAGACCTGTGTAGCTCTTCCAGGAGGACCGAGTCAGCCTCACCTCTCACCTTGGCTGTGTGAAGTCCTGATACTTTCCAGCACTCATGCGCAAATGGTTTAGGAGAGTTTCTGTATTCCACTGGATATTATGTGTCCAAGTAGATACTTTTGGTATTCTGGAGAATGGTATTGAATATATAAAAAGCAGTTTATCTGCAGTATTGGACTGTTCTCTTGATGATCCCATCCCTGTTATAACTCCAATTAACCCTGTCTTTTGTTAGACTCTAGTTAAATTGGCAATACCTTAATGAAGAAAACCACTTTTAAACAGAGGAAGCAAACTTTGTGGGTTAGATTGAAAAATACACAAAAGGGTTTGTATGGGTTAAATGGCCCGAGGGGTCCTCAGTGGGATGAGGACAGCGGGGAATTGGCATAATGTCCAACAGGAAAACTTTACTTTGGTGGGTAGAGCTCAGTACTACCACAAGGTAGTTCCTTGTTACTGACTTTATTGTCTGTTGACATGACTCAAGTAAATCAAAGTCTCGTTCCAATGCCAAGCGAATCACTAGAGTCCTCAGAAAGCAATCCTTCCAGGGCTGCTTCAGGCTTGCGTTTTAATGGACGGKGCACTACAGTTCTGCAAAAAGGCTGTATTTTAAATATACTCATTTAGGATGTTCTTCCGGTTTTGAACGAAGCAAATGAATCCTGCTTTCCAAAGCAGGATGCTCTTCATGTTTCTGCCTGAGATACGCATCTCAAAGTCTCAGAAAATGCGCAGTTTTTCTCAGTGTTCCCTTTTTTTGGCTCTGCTGACCCTTGCAGGTTTTGTGAGTGGTGTTCTGCACGGGGGACGCAGGCTTGCAGGCCTTGTTTGTCAGATGGAGGCATTACCGAGGTGTTTCCTTCTGCTTTTAATAAGATTGTCAGCACTCCGTTCTGTTCTGAATAAGTAGGGGAGTGTGATTTAAGCAGCCAGAATGCGAAGCTCACTCTTCTTAATTAGCGCTAATGCAGTGAAGGTTGTTTTCTGGCCCTGGCAGAGGGGAATGGTAATTAACATGGCAGGGAGACAGTCGAGAGACAGACGGAGAGTTCAAGGCCGGCGTGCGTGCCCTGACCGGTGGGCGGCGGAGGGGGGCCGCGGGCGGCGCGCTCACGTCTGGGGCCTGCAGGACCCGGCCCGCGTCCCCGCGTCCCCACGTCTGGGCAGAGCCCGGGCCCTGCTGCTGCATCCCACCGCCGGCTCGGTGGTGCTCGTGGTCCTGTCCTTCCTCTTCCTCAACTTGACCGGCTTTTCTGACCCCCAGTTTGGGTGCTTTTTGTGTTCTAATGAGCAGCTTTCCGCACACGTCCATCGCAGCCTTTGGGTCTCCTCTCTCAGCGCGCTCGTCTGACCCCTGTTAAAGCCGATCCGGGTCACGGCGGCAAGGCAAGGCGCCGGAGGGGAGAGGAGGCTTTGGTCTTCCCAGCCGCGAGTTCCCAGTCTCCTCTGGGCACCGAACAGCGTCTTGCGGGACCTGTGACAGACAGGCAGGCTGAGGGGTCTCTCAGGAAGAGCAAAACCTTCCACTTTGGCCACATTGGCTAGTGCGTAAATGTGTGCGTTTCTCTCCATTACGCCGGTGCTATGGATAGCTGTAGCTAAGTGGATCACTGGAACTGCAGCAGCATGTGAGGTGAGGATGTGAGCAAGACCGCTTTGCTTGAAGGTGGCGTTGTGACTGAGAGACGGCTGAGAGAAGATAGTAGAAAGAAGTATTTGTGATGGCTGCGCTCTTGGTCCCTTTGAGACGGGTTCTGCAGTCCCTGCACCCCGATGGCGATACCAGTGTTGTCCGTTTGCGGACTGCGGCATTCAGCCTCTAAGGTACTGTGCTAATTCTCTGTGTTTATGCAAGGCCAAATTTTGTTTACAATGTTTATTTTTCACAGATCTTTTTGGTGTGCTTGTACCCACAAGCTTCTGTCAGCCGGCTTTCTTAACGTGTTCAAAATACGAGCCTGCAAAGAGGGCTCAGTTACATCAGCCATGTGACGAGGTTGGTAGTGGCCTCCCCTACATGCATATTCAGAGCAGAGACTGAAATACGATTAACTGAACTAGCCAGGTTGCAGGCAGGGTTTTATGATTTGTCACGTTAGCTTCTGCCCCCCGAAACAGGTTACCCAAGACTGAGAGGCACTGAAGCAAGAGCCAGCTGATACTTGGCACTCATTTTTATTCAGAAGCCRTGAAATAGATACCTAACCTTATGCTCAGGAGAAATTTAGAAGGTTTATTTAATTTGAAGTTTCAGATCCTGTTGGAAAGTAGAAATGGAATGATGTCTGTTAAAAGGGGTCTCCAGTTAGTCATACGGTTTGTWAAGACATTGAGACTTGTCATTTTAGCTCATAGAGAAGTCAACCAAACCCCTAAAATGAGATTTCCCTAGGTCCCTGGAAGCTAGATAAACCAGATAAACGTAAGCAGTACAGGATTTACTCCTTAAATGTTCTAATAAAAAATGGTTTAGCTGAGGAATTGACTTCCTCAATTAGATGGCCTTGAAATCACCTTTTGAAAAGCCAGGCAATATTTAAAACCTTGAAGGAAAAACAATAAGTGGAGTGGACAAGGCATTTACATTTCTGGAGCAGTGTTTTTGAAAAGCAACTTAGTAAACTCTTGTAGGGAAGTGTTATCCTAGACAATACATTTTTCAATATTTAATGATTAGAAGAAACTGCATTTGTAAGAGCAAAAAGAAAATCCAAGCCCTGAGGTTATTTTTAGAATTCTGTCCATAAAACTGAGAGCGAAGATGCGAAGCTGATCTGATTTGTTAGCTGAAGCAATGCGAGCTTGTTCCTGGAAGCTTCTCTTTCCTCGCCTGTCCTCCCTCCTCTCCCCTCCCCCATGATGTTATCCCTCAGTGAATAAACCAAGTGTTTGCATTTCGAACAAGAATAACCTGCCTGAGCGTTCACCCTGGATCAAAGCACTCCTCTCTCTGAAGCGGTAGCAAATGCATCTTTCCAAGAAGAAAAACCAAGCACTAGCTTACAAGTGACCCTTCCTGGGTTTTTCCTTTCCGTTCTGGATTTAGGGCACTCTCCTCGTGAATTGCAGGGGATTTGTTTGGTTGTATTTTTTAATTTTCCATATTGTGGGACGGAAGCCTTGTTTGCAGGATAAGGAAATGCATACAACTGTTCTTTCATCGGGGACTTGCTGCCGGCTGGAGGCTTGCTSTTCCCCGCCAAAGCGCTCCAGTAATGTAAGAAGCACTTTTGCAGTTTGTCTGCTGCTGTCCATCAAGAAGTGAGCAGAGACCAGGAGACTCATGTCACCTAAGACTGAAGTTGAAGTAAGGTCAAAAAAGTGCAAAGGCAATATTTTATCCATTAAGAAACCTAAGGCATTTGGAGTTGTGCCAAAGCAGCAAACTTTAAATCATCATATCCCAACTGGGGGATTTATGGCAGAATTACAAAGATGATAATTTATTTAAGCTCTTGTGCTTAGAAGTGKKKTTTTTTTTCTGTTGATTTTTATTAGCATAGAATGTTTTATACTTTTTAATGTGTATCACAGTGAAGTAGAGAATATTTGCAAAGAAATGTTATCCAAAATATGTACATTGTTTAAATCAGCTGTTAACTAGGTTTTTAGCAATTTAAACATTTAAAGATAGGCACATCTTACATTTTATTAACTGAAGGTAAACATGAAAACTGTCAATATATCACTTTTGTAAAAATATAAGTAGTAGTTTACAATCTCGTGTAAAATAAAGCATGTCAAAATATCAATCTGCTGCACAAAATTGACTTTAATAACAGCTCATGGTACCCAGTGATAGCAGTGTTTTCCAGTAGTATTTAATGTTTTACCCATGTGTTCTGGGTAAAATTTGTTCTGAGTCCCATTCAATCTTGCATTGTTACCACTGATTTTCTACCAAAAAATGTTTACACTATTGTTTCWTTAGCAAAATTAATGATTAAGTACATGCAAGCTTGTTCCGTTTTTACAGCTTTGCTATGACAAGTTTGTGTCAGAATGATGCATATAAGCAAAATAGCAATGTAGAAAGTGTAGCTGAGGAAAAAGTAACACTCGCTGTGATAAACCTGAGCGTTTAGTTATGGCATAAGCTATCTTTTACTGTCCAAAACAAACAAAAATTAAATACTGACCTCAGGYGAGCTTGGTGAGTAGGGGAAGATGCTAGCGTGCGTCACGTGTATCTGCTCAGTGCTTGACAGAGCGAGCGGGACCCACCGCGACCTGGATAAACGCCAGCAAAGAGCTTTGGAAGTCTCTGGTGTTTTCTGCCCCTTCCTTATCCTAGTGCTCTTTGCCACCTAAAGGTGGGGGGATTGTTTATTTCAGTGTTTTTTCCCCCTATTTTCTAGAGGTGATTTCTTAGAAAATCCCACTTTTGTATTTGCTTGTTTTTGTAAATGCTGAGATGTTTCTTTAAGGTTTAATCGAAGGAAATCGTACAAGTACAGACTGATAGTGGTACCATGGGATTGAAAATCAGAAGAGAGTGGTGCTACTCCTGAGCCTGCCATTAATTCACCGCGTGACTTTGGCAATTCACTTAAGGCCTGTTTCTGCCAGCACTTAGGCTCATGAGTTATATCACTCACGTGAGTTGTGTCATTGACTTGAATGAAATTGCTCAGGTGAACGGAAGTGCCAGCAGGCTCGGGACCTGTTTGTAAAGTAGGACCAGTTCAGGAAAAAATCCATATTCAAGAAGGTACTTAAGTATGTGCTTACCCTTGGACCGATCAAGAAGACCTTAGTATATGTTCAAAGTTCAGAGCATGCTTAAACGTTTGCTCACTGCTTTCCTATATTGGGCCCTAACTGATAAATATTAAGCAAGAGGTGCAGTGATTTACTCCATATGTACGTATTCCCAATATAAGTTGTAAACAAATYAAGTCCAGAGCAGAAATACTTTTTAACGGGAAGATTGTATCTTGACCTATGACCATAGGCTATGTTTGTAAAAAGCAGTAACCAAAATTTAAAATAGACTTTTCCCACAGTTTAGCAAATCACTTCCTGTGAAGTAGCTTACAGCAGGGAAGCCAAGTGCTTCCTTCTGCTTTATGCAGCGTCTTTGTAGACGATAGCCAGGTTTGTTGCTCAAGGACTGCGAGAATCACGTACTGCTAAAAGAYGGCTTTATAAGGAATAACAATCTAACCTGACGTTTACTGGCAGCCGAGAAGATTTCCARTTTAGACCGAGTCTACACAATAGATTGATGTGTTGTGTATGAACTTCTACCAAAGAGGCTTTCACTTTTTGTGTGCAAGTTTAATCCAGTGTTTAAATACRATTTCTTTCAGAAAATTCAAGATGTTGGTTATTATCATTAGCTAACACTGTTTTTAGTTGATGTTCCAATGTCAATTAGCAGGTAGGCAGTGCTTCAGCCAGACACTGCGGACATCTGATTTTGAGTAAATTATTACAGATTTAATCTTTATTCAGCTCTGCGTGTGTGAGGCAGTGACATGATAAGATTGCAAAGGTAGCAGGCAAGAAAATTCTGTTTGTTTCTTAGCCAGGTTGTATTTYTTTCTCTGCCAGTTACACCAATTAAAATTATCGTCAAAAATTATATGAGAAAGAGCATCTAGCATCATATGAAGTAGGAAATAGGTTTAAAATCCCACTTGATTTCATTTTGCAAAAGTTGAATCTTGTTTGAGTCTACAAGAACTTTATGTGAAATTGGTCTGAAGGTGCCATCCRCCCTTTCGCTTTTCATTTATATCATGCATAGAAATTAACACGGGACAAGCTTATTCGGAGAGAAACTGCATAAGCTGTTAGCTCCTTCCTTCCCTGGGATGCTCCTGTCCGGCCCATAGCACCTTGCCTCTGCGATATTTCTGTTGAGACAGAATTGGCCAGTTTGGTCAATGCAAGCTTTTTTGTTTCTGCTCGTGTAGATATGAGCATTTGATACAGATCAACTCGTGTTGTTCTGCGTATTTGGTCTCCATGCAAGTTTACTGTGGCCTGAGCCAAAGCTCACTGAAATAAACGGGACTTTCCTTTTACGACGAAAGGCTTTGGAGCAGATTTGCACAGCAAAATTTACTTATTCARTGAAACAGAATAGGGTTTATGAAAGCTACATAACAGATGAAAACATGGGGAAAAATGACAACTTATTTGTCAAGTGACAAGATGTAGGTCTACACTGACCTTTGGTCTGACCCCCAAGAGCCATTTTTCTTTATTTTTTTCCCACCCAGTTGTTCATGGAAAAAAAGACTCCTTCTAATGTAGACTGCAACACAGAGCCCTTTTTTTTGTAATCTGTTTTGAGGTTTCTGCAGAAATACTGTGGAATTAACGATGCCACTGAAATTTTCATCTAAATAGTTACAGCGCATAGAATATTTGGGTTTAGAAAGACTGAGCTAGTTGAGGGCAAGGGGGAAGCGACTCGCGGACCCGGGGGCTCCATGCCGCGCTCTGCCCGCAACTCGCAGCTTCCTGCTCCTAGGATTCGTCATCGTAACGTTGTTGTTGTTTCAGTGCTGGTGTTTGGAATCAAGCAATTTCTGGATTTGTTTTTCAGTGCTAACGAAATGTAAGTCAGTGTACTCTCTAGAATACRGCTCCATGAACAACTTTGAGACAAACCCAAAATAGAAATATACCTTAAATATAGTGGAAGGATTTTTTTCTGACATTCAGGTTGGCTTCAGTTTTTATCAATTTAAGAACCTAACCTTAAGTTTAGTCAGAGCAAGGGTATTTAGCACTGGAATTAGTCAGGTGAAAATTAAGTGTCTTGGTGGCTGTTAAAAATTTGTCTTAGTTTCAACTAGACAAAACAAACATTATTTCACTGTAAATAAATTCTTCCTTCGTTTCAAWACAATTTAAAATATTTCATTTGGATGGAAGTGTTTTCTACTGAAAGGAATTAAAAGGAGAAATCATTTTGAAATTAAAGACTGAAACGCTTACTCTAGAAAATGTTGAAAGTTTGTTTCGGTATTCAGACCTCTTTTATGCATTTTTCCCCAAATGCAGTTTTAGTAAGATGTATTGCTGCCAAAACATAAGGATTTTGTTTACAGGAGGCAACTTGTTTTGTCAGGCTTTTTCAGGTGTCTCTTCCCAGTGCCGCAGGACTGTTCGTGGTATCGTAGTGGCTACGTACTGGGCACCTGTTTGGGGATTTAAGCCGGCAGTTCCTTCGGGATAGGAGACGTGGTCGGAGCCCTGCTCCCCGGTGCCCTGGGTGCGGAGCTGCGTGTTAGCACCCCGGCGCGCACGGAGGGTCTTGGAAATGGGGTGCTGGCGCGGGCCCGCGGCCACCCGGGCTGGACCTGCTGCGGGGCTGCGGCTCTGCTCCTTTATTTGTGTGTTTACCATCCGAATCGTTTCTCCTGCCGTAGCTGGAAATCCGCGGATGCGATTACTCCCTATAGCTCGCTTCAGCCTGGTTTGGATCCTGCCGTAGATGTGCCGTTTCCCACAGCTGAAACTGGTGCCAGGCTCAGTTTCCTTTTCCTTGTAAGAATCCTACCGTAGGATCGTTTCCTCTTTGCTTCTGTTTTTGATGGTCTCTACAACAAGAGACTCATGTTTCTTCTCTCTCTGTTCCAGCCTGACACAGCTTAACGCAGCAGTGCCTACAGGGGCTGGAAAAGAGCAGCCCTTTTTTTGGCCTAGGCCAAATTCCTCCACCCAGGCAGAAGGATCGTCGACACTTACTGGCTTTTACTTTGAGAGAGCATTTTCCATCCTTCAGTCGCTTTCCGGTGGAGTGAGTCTCCCGTTCCATTCAGAGGAGAAGGGTGCGTTTTACGCATCTGCCTTTTGTTTTGCCAAAGCCTCTGGGACTCATAGAAGGGGGAGGAATTGATAAAAGCAAAGCATTTTGCCGTAAAAAGAAACTAAGAGGGCAATGGAAGGCCATTTGTGTAATTCCCCAGGCTGTGTCTCTTTGAAAGCGAAGGTCTAGCAGATTCTGCATAACCCGCTGACTTTGGATCTTCCTTTATATTTTACCGTGTGCAATATGTTCTTGTATATGAATTAAAGATTAAAGGCAACTTAACCTGTATTTTTCTTTTTTGCAATGTTCTTTGGTAGTGAAATGGTGAGGTGGCATTTCTGATCAAAAAGGGGTGTGTGTGTGAGTGTGTAGGAAAAAAAATGACAGTTTACATATCTCCTAGATCAGAGTTGCCATTTCACCATATCTATATAGCGGGTAAAGGCCTTGCAGGCCTAAAATAATCATTAGCATTTCTACAAGGCTTTCCTTCTCACGGATCTAAAGCTGTTTCATGCTTCTCGGTGTTTTTGTTTTGCACCTGAGGAGAGCTGAGATCTCCTGAGGAGGAGTAACGTGTTTCATGTCAAACAGACCTCTTGCGGAGGTGAGAATTTCCAGGGCCCCGGAAGCCCTGAGCCTGAGCCGGGAGCGGTGTCCGCCCGAGCACGCCGTCCGCCGCCGCGAGCAGCGCCTGTGCCTCGCGGAGCCTGGGGTCTTCCGTGGGACGGAGCAGGTGCGCATTGCAGGTTTACCGTTTTCTGTGTACTTAAAGCTTCTCTCTATCCTACATTTATGGTCACATTTTGCATTAAAACTCAGTGCTGGGGAATGCCTGCCCCTTTATTCTGTCCCTTCCGTGGGTGAGAAATGAAACTAGCGGTGCTCTTCCGAGGGTCTGATGGGAAATCTCCCCGATGGCTGCTAGCTGCAGAGCACTTGAAGGGAGCACACCATTAAGGAGGAAATTGCTTCCCCGTGGAAGACTTTGATTTTGCTTGTCCTCTGATATTTCTCCATTGACTGTAGAGCGGGTACTTAAATGGTAAATATTTCTTTTCCGAGTTTGTTTTAATTCTAGGCAGAGCAATAGGAGGAGACACAAGCAGAGTGAGAAGCAGGGTAAAAGTTAAGAAATTTAGTCATTCAGATGCATTTTGTGTGAATGTCGTGTGAAAGGAGCAGACAAGCTGTGCTGCCCAGCGACGCTGGAGGGAACGGTGCGTTCTTCAAGTTATAGTACAGGTCAAGAAGAGGTGTAAAATATGGAAGAGAAGAAACTGGTCTTTGGAATGGGAAACCACTAGGGCCAAAGCTTGCTTTGGAGAGAGGCGGGCAGGTTGCGGTGTAGAAATCCCACGCTGGAAGAAGTTTGCAGTGCTAGATATCGGCAAAACCAAGTCATTTAGAGGCACCATCGCGTCACAGGACTAGAAGTATCGGGCGCTCCGTTACACTCCCGTGGTGCAGTCACACCTCAGGATATTGAGTTCAGCTCTGGACACCTCAGTACTAAAAACATATTGACAAACCAGGAGGAGATTAGAGAAGAGCAACAAAAAGGATTAAGGGGCTGAGGGGATTGATTTATGAGAAAAGATTAAAAGAGCTAAATATGTGTAGCTTGGCAAAGAGACGAGTACAAGGAGGCATGATAACAGTCTACAAATGTTTGAAGATGTAAGCATAAAGGGGTTGATCCTGCAGACCTTACTTCCATAATATCCCTACAAAATCGATACTCTTTGGGTAAAATGTTGGCAGTACTGAACCCCAATAGCAAACTGAAATTAGTTATATTAGTATGTTTTAGCAGATCAAATAATCGGAACATTACAAAGAACTTTCTAACACTGATGCACTGGAATTTTACAATTCTCTTTGAATGGAAGTTACTGAATCCTTCAGCCTGGATATTTAATCTGGAAAGCATACTAGGAAATGAGGAAGGAGCAATGTGCAGCAGCAGGGGGATAGCGTGGGTTTGCTCCATCAGGTTTTTCTTTCTTTAGCTGCTACGATTCTGCAAAACAAAGTCAAGAGTTCTTGTGAAACCAAGAGCAGAAATACCCTGTCAGGCTGCTCTGTGGTTTTGTACACATGGTCATAGATGGTTAGAATGGTGGTAATACTATACTGGATGAAAAACTCCCAAGTTTCTGCCAGGGATTATTGGATGTTTGAGCAACAGGATTCATTTTACTTCGTGTACTTTTGAACTTTGGCCTGGGTTCTGTTTACAGATTCAGAAAAT
Organism: Apteryx rowi; assembly: GCF_003343035.1. Lineage (NCBI taxonomy): Eukaryota > Metazoa > Chordata > Aves > Apterygiformes > Apterygidae > Apteryx > Apteryx rowi. The sequence goes on from NW_020450707.1 coordinate 605,989, forward strand.
GAATGTATGGCTGTAACACCTTTAGATCATGTAGTGAAATTACATGTTTCTCTACTTTTGCTTCCCGCTTGGAGATGCTCTTTTTTTGTAGATTATATTCACCTGGTGTCATTCCCGGCTGTCACCCTGAAATTAATATTCCAAGCTGGGGTGGTTCCCAAGCTACTGCTCAACCTTCTCTGAGCTGGGAGAGCTGAGCTGCATTATGTTCTCTTCTGTGTGCTCAACAAGTCCAGCTATTTCCCTTCTTTTCAAAAAGACTCCAAATAAACATAAATCTGTCTCCATCTGTGACAGCCCACAGTCATCTGTTTATCAAAATAAACTTTAAGCATATATTGAAAAATAATTCCTGTTGAAATATGCATCCCTATGGCATTCTAGCTTGGTATTTAATGCCTTTTTTATGGTTAATAATGCATCAAAAGCATTTCTAGTCTTAAGCTGTCATTACATCACATAGATGATGTGCCGGATGCGTTTAATTGACTAAAAAACTTGGAGTCAATTTTTATTTTAAAAAACACTAATATATGATTACCAAGTCCTACTTCTCCTGTTCTGTATCTTTTAGTAAATTGTTTGCTGGTCTAGATCAGTCCTTTGAAAGCACTTACAGACAGCTTAGCTTTGAAGAAATGAAGAGAGGTCATACATAAACACCAACAAAAGCTGTTTATTGGGACAGTTTTCCTAAAGCAGAGTTTGCTTCTTTTTGATTTTTTAAAGTAAAAACAAGTTAACTCAGGAAATATTATTAGACCTTGCAGATGCTTGAATAAGAGGACTCCGAGGCTGCGACGAGAGCAGATCTGCGTGGAGTCCTGCAGCCCTTTGGGAGTTCTTTGCTCCGCAGCGTGCCAGGGAAGCTCCCGGGGAGCGTTGCCAGAGCTCTGCGTCCCTGGGCACAGCGGAGGCTGCAGGAGGGCGGCCAGCCTTGGGGGTGACTTCACTCCGTGCAGGCTGAGTCCGTTTATCCGGGGTGCCATGTAACGTATGGGTACTAATTACTTCTTATGCATGCAAAGCAATAAAACACATCTCAAAAGCCCTGTTGAAGCCAAAATTTTTCCCTTTTGAGTCCGCTGTTATGAACTCACAAATGAGCAATAGCATAGCATAGAGTTCTCGGAGCTGTTCTTGACCTCGGCTCGGGCACGGCCAGCCCCACCTGGCCGCGCGGTGCCTGCAGGGCTTTCCAGGTTCGGAGGTCCATATTGTTTGTGTCTTGTGCAAACACAGAAGTAGCCATGAATCATGCCCTGAAGAGAGAATTTGAGAAAGTTGCAGATACACAAAGGAAGATATTTTTATCTACATACTTATTCATGAGTTGCTAAAACCTTTGTACTGTGTACTCAACCTGCCTGTACTTAAACCCCGATGTTTTCTTTGGCCCAGCTATCAATAATTGACCAGATCCTGTAAGTACCATTGCAGGATTGCAAATTATGACTCCTTCATACAATTTTTGCGGCTTATTTCAATTCACTTTTTTTATATTATTGACTTTGTTGTGCTATTTCATAACATATAACTCACTGCTTCCGTTCCTTCTTATATAACCTGTTTAGCTCTAATATTATCTCACCCATTCAAATTTCAGATGTCTGTTCGTTGAATATGTAAGTGCCAGTTCTATCCCTCTTAGACAATCTTGTGACTTTTAAAGTGAGAGAATTCGCCGCCACAGCTTTTAAACTATTTTCCCTATCTTTCTGCTTCATCTGTTCTCTAGAATGTTTTGCTTCTAAGTTGCTGGTATATTTTCCTTTAGCTACTCTACCTTTAAGTATCTTCAGCTCTTTTTTACTTTTGTCTTTTAAGTTTCTGTTAAGCCTTTCAAGATACTTTTTGAATGAAAGGTAATGCTTAAAATCCTGTCATTATATTCCAGTGGAAGCAAATGAAGAAGGTAAAAAAGACTCATGTTTTAGAAGGACTGAGATAGTCATATGCGTAAGGAGAATGTGAATGTAGTTTTGGAGAGGTGACTTGGTCTTATTTGTAGGAATCATTTTGTTAATATAGGTTAAACTGAGTACTCTGGGGATGTCTTTTGATTCCCTTCTCATGTATAATGTGACCTGTGATTGAGGTAGGTATGTTGTGTTCCCCTGAGACACTTTCCACTGTCTTTTCTCCCACCGAATGGTACAAATGCCGTTCATTATGAACTGAGATCTTCAATGCAGACCCAAAAATTTGTTTCTTCTGGATAACTCTCTGTTAGATAGATGGTATGACATTTTTTAGCTACATTTCTAAACTCTCTATTTCAGGTGTAGCTAAAGATTGAAGCCCTGCTAAGATACGTTTGAAATACTCAGAAAGATTTTTAAATGACAAAAAGGGGTATTGTCCCTTTCTTTTCATTCTCCCTCCTCCTCCTTCACCTGCCCATCTCGATCCCAGTGGTCACTTAGAGTTTCCTGGAAAATATTCTTGATCTTTTGCAGAAGGCGGTTTTCCATCGCCTGTGTTTTCAGTCATCGTTGCCCTTTAGTTTGGGGCTCTTATTGTCTCCTTCCCCGGGTTTAAACTGCTGTTTCAGTCTCCAGGTCTTTGACTACACAGTGCTTTTGTAAGTGCCAGAACAATTTCTTTTGCAGTAGTAGGGACAAGTTTGCTAACAAATGCTTGGAGTGGAACCACTTGCAAGGGAAACTGGGGATTTTTTTTCAGTGCAGGACAGACCCGTGTACTGTGTCGCAGGACTCGAGTTGCTGCGTGCGCTCGCCTATGTACAGGAGCACACTGCTCCTTTCATGTGCTCTCTTTGCTTCCCACACACACTCGTGCTTGTATATTGTAAAGCTGGCCTAATGTTAATGTTTCCAGGTCAGATGTGACGGGATATTGTGGAGGGCCAGTCACTTAATGAATCCCTGCGGGACTTACCTCAGTTACTAACAATTTCTCTCCAACTCATCAGGCAGGAGAATCACAGCCCTTGCTGTTTCACTCCATCACTCTCTTCCACCGCCTTTTCCGCCTGAGCCGCCTGCTCACTCCACACAAACAAACCAATTATCGACGAAGATACAAATTGGGTCCCCTTTCTAGGAAAACTCCCTCAGCCTTCCACTTACCCCAGGGTTGYACAAACACACATCTATTGCATTTCTTACTGCCTCTTCTCTTTCCTGTTTGTCTGTCTTGCACGTGCCGACTTAGGTATGCACAGTTAAGCAGCAGCCTTCATATCCAGACTTGGTGTAGACTCACACAGAAAAATTCAGTATCCGCATGCATGTGCTTATGTACATGCGGCTGAGTAAGTACACACGAAAGAGGTTCGAGATTATTCACCAATCTGAGTTTTACTTTGTTTCATTTGGAGGTAATCTGTGCCTCAGACGAAAGTGCCAAAAAATCTGTCCATCTCCAATTAACACAGGAAAGGACTTCATGTGCCAGACGGAACATAGAATGAAATGAATGCCACTGAACACATCTTAAAAGAGTGTCACCTGTTCTATGTGTGTGCTACGTGCAAGCAAGCATGTTTTTTGAAGATGCATGTGTGCTTTTGTCTTCTTTAAAAAATATGTGTCTTCTTGTAACACTAAATATTTCAGGTAGAATGTGAGATGGCAGCTGTGATCAGCTAGTATCTGTCTGATTTTGGAACTATGCCCTAATGTTTGGAACTATACTTAACTGATGATATTTGGCATCATCTATATTTAATATAAGGAAGTACAATTGATCACATCTTCCCAAACTGCATCTGTAGTTGAGCTTCCATTTACATCTGAAATTGTCTGGGCRTATTCACTAGTAAATGCAAATAATAGGTCCTAATTCAGGTTCTCCCATAGTTCAAGTACCTAAGTAACTAAATCCTTTTCCTTTTAGATGCCTGTAATTGAGCGCACACATAGCAGCTCCACCTGTAAGGACTATTTTTGAAGATATGATTCTGGGTCTAAAGGCTAAATCTTCCTACAGGTCTGGTCTAGTGTCAAGTCTAGTCATCCAGTCCACATTCAGTCACTTTAGCTCTCTGGCAGGGAAACGTGAAGACAAGCTAGGAAATGAGAAGTGTCCCATATCTGGGATATGCTCTTATTCATTAGTCTGCAATTCCCAGTGGTTTGGGCACGTTCCTGGAGGGACCCCAGGGCCTCCCTGAGGAAGCCCCTGTGTATGCATGAGCTCCTCTAGCAAATCCCTTTGCAGATGCTGCAGATCTTTGGTCTGCTGTTTCTTTTCCGTGTTCCCTCTTCACTATGATTAGCCCTGCTATCTGCAGCTACAGTGAGACAGATATATTGTCTGAAAATTGTAATTAGGCTGATGCTGTAGTGACCTACCACTCGGATGCAGAAGCCTCCAATGCAAACTGGCACTCGATTCCTGTTCGAGTCGGTCCTAAGTAGCTGGTGCCTATTCAAGCATGGCAGCAGTCTGACTGACTGCTTTAGTGCATTACAGCTTGTCAATAGCCCTAAATAAACTAATCAACCCATTTGCACCTTTATGAAAATGCATTTCAGGGTGTATGAAAGCAGTGCAGTCAGAACAGCTTGGAAAGCATTAGATAGCGGGAAGTGGGAGTTGCAGCAAACCAATAGCCTCCTTAAAACAAAAGCTAAAAGGAAAGGCTTTAAAATTTGCAGCGTTTTATCAAGGTATTGAACATTTCTGAGAGATGTTCTTCCAACCCTGACCTTGTCGAATGTACTTAAAGTGTTCCTCTGATTCTGCTGGCTTTCATCCCCACGCTCTCTGGGGCTGTGCTCCAGTCTGAGGCCTCTCACCCAATTTAAAAGGAAATTAGTCTTGGACARCCAGTGTTTTCTTAGGCTTCATCTCTTCCTTCGAGAGATGGTTCTTTTGGACTGCTGGACTGGTTCATCCCTCAATTCCTCGGAGGACCACTGTGCTTCTCTGTAAGGACCTTATTGATTTGTTCCAGAAACTTTTAATGCAGACAGGTAATAGGTTAAGCTTGTGTAGCCTGGAAGTGACTCTTAGCAGGTGGTGTTTTTATCCAAAACAAAATCCACAGTGAAGAGAGTTTTTATTCCTTACTCCATGTTATTTAAATTAAAAAAGACTCCAAGGAGATGAGACTTACCTTGCAGAATCTATCCCAACTTTCTCTAAAATTAATAAGATAATTCTAACAATTTATTTTAAAAACTTAAGTGATTTCTTTCAAAYATAATGAAACTGTTAACATTCTAGTTATTGGTTTTGTGTCAGAAGCATGTTTTGTATCAATTTGTGGATAAGCAGTTGTGCATAAAGGAGTAGTATGGRTAGTAGGTACTCCTGTAGGTAATTTACAATATTTAGGTGTGTATGCCGCAGGTGCGTGAAGTACTTTTTGGGTGTGTGCTGGTTATATATTGGTGTGTACATGGACTGCAATTTGTGCCTTATGCTACTATCTAATGTATGTCATAGTAAAGTTCCTTTACTGTTGAAATATTGGTAATAAATATATAATTTGTGATATGTGCCCTTAAGTGTTGGTGTAGTAGTGGGTATGGGACACTGCCATGACATAGGGAATCTCCGTTCTGTTTGTGTATTTGCATTTTTAGCAATGAAAAGTAACAGCAGCTGACAACCACTGTGCTCTTGAAGAAGAGGGAGTTTCACAGCTGGGGAAACAGGACTTTTTCCTTCCAGCTCCAGAATGAATGTTTAATCTTCTTTCACTGAGGCTACTCTCCTGTGGCAGAGCGTCAGGCCCTGCGGGCACTAATAGGCCTCAATTGCCCCAACGAGCCTCACCTGGGGCCTCCCTTCCCCTTCCCCTGGCCCTGGCCCTGCCCCCGGAGCCCATTTCGGCTCAGCCTGGGCTGCAGGATCGGCAGGGAGCATCCAGAAGTGAACCTGGGCTGAGGATCACAACTGCCACAGTAAGTCTCTCTGAAATGCTCTCCGTAATGTGTACAGGGCTGGACTGAGGAAAAAGTGAAGGGCCATCTCTTAGGAAATAATGAAACTTTTGTGAATTAGATGGACCCTGGTGCATCATCTAGGTTATTGTCTAGAGATGAAGTCCTAAGAACTCTGTCCTGGTTAAAAAAAGTTGGGATAGCAGTAAGTAAAGTTCTAACAGAAAATGTCAACGCTCTAAGCAAAATCCTCCTTCAGCAGGCCACATAAAAATAGGCAAGCAGGCCAACACCAAAATATATATGTGCATCTACATAAATGCTAGGCACCTAAAAATGGAAGTAGTTATTCTGCAATATCTACAAAATCATTGTCAGAAAAGGTCTCAGAAACTTGATAGGAGGAAGATAACCAGTAAATGCGCTTTTTCAAGGATACAAATTAAGTAAGAAAGAGTAAGGCATGCTGATACAGAAAAAAGCTATACATAGAAGAAGTAGTAGATTTAATTAAGGTAAAAATGCAACCCAGAAGGACTCTCATTAACGGCACTTATTGATAGTTACACTTCCATAACAAAATAGCAGAAGTATCATGTTAATGAGATGACTGCATATGTAAATGCCATGAACAGTRTATTGCGGAGATGAAAATTTTAGACACTGCAAATGACTTTCATTTGACACAATGCAGCATCTTAGAGACRATCCAAAAAAGGAGAGACCAAGCCACCAAAAACTGACTACAGTAAAATCTAACTTTGAAAAGATAATTACTTGAAAATGAGGTCTTTTCTAAAGGAAATTAAAAGATGCAGGGAGAAGGTTAAAATGCTGAGTGGAATGATGACAGTCAAATACATGATATCAGAGGCTCAGAGTGAAAAGTACCTATTGAAAAAACAGACGGTTAAGACAGCAAAGTAAATGGCATTGTTTAAAAAAAAAAAATGAAAGAAAGTCACATTTAAAAAAGAGGAAAAAGCATGAGCATTGGCAGTTATATATAAAGCCATAATAACACAAGGGGAAAAAAAGGTTTGAAGAACAACTTGCTGAAGACATAGAAGCTAATAATAAATACTTTTTCAAATAACTCAGTATTATGAAGGTTGCCAAAAAGTCTGAAGGGGTGCTAGATGACCGAGCTATGAAACGAGCAGTTGTCAAAAATGAAGCCATGGCAGAGAAGCTATGATCTTGGCCTTGATGTTTGTTGTGGAAGAGCTTTCAGAGGTAACCACTTCAGAGCTTTCTTTTTTTTTAGTGGGAATAGGTATGAAAAACTGTCTCAAATTAAAATGTCAGGAGAAGGTTTTAAAACAAATCAATAAAAACAACTGTAACAAATTGTCAGGACAAGATGCCAAGCATTAATGAACTCAAATTCAAATAGCCAAATTATTATATTGTGTAACCTATAGCTTAAATTGGCCCAGCATTGGAGGAATTGATTGCGATTACAGTTCTTTTAAAAGCCTCTAGGGGGATATAAAGAATTTCAGACTAGTAAACCTTACTTCTGTTTGGGAAAAACAGGGATATATCAAATAGAATTTGCAGACACACAGATGTATTTGATATAGTAGAGAAGAATCAACACAGCTTTTGTAAACAGAAGTTARTCATCACAAATCTGTTAGACTACTTTAAAGAAGCTGGTAAATCTGTGGGTGTGATTTGGATGATATAATGCATTAGATTCCCAAAAAATTTTGGAACAAAAAATCCTTCACTGAATGCTTGTAGGGAAACTGTGCTGAGATAGGGCAAATGGATGGCCAGCTGATGGCCGTCTTTCCCGAAGGAGGGAGGTTACAGGTGGAGTCCCACGGAGATCTGTGCTGGTCAGCAACCTTACGAATGTTCTTCAAGTGGAGTAGATGCTGAAGTAGTAATGTTTGATGACAGCAGTAATACTAAAAGTAGAATTTGGCTTTGAGAATTGCAGGAGTTGTTAGGGAAGGAAGAAAGACCAACACAGAAAATACTGTTATGCCAGCATATATAACCATAATGTGTCATCATCTCAATCGCTGCATCAGGTTCTTGCTACCCTATTTTATAAAAAGGATACAGTAGAAATTTAAAAGATATAGAGAAGGACATCAAACTCATGAATTTGGGAGCTATTTCAGTCTTTTGGATTTGCTTCCCCCCCCCCCCGTTAAGTCCACAGCTTGATGTGATATTTGCTGCAGATTAGGAATCCCCAACCTTCACGTTKCTGGAAACTAGATGCTTATTACCAAGAAAAGGGATTACTCTGTATTTGTTCAGTTCTTAAATTTCTTGCCTAAGCATCTACTAATGGCTGCCTTCAGACAGCTTGTTGAGCTAGATGGGCCTTCGGTCTAACCTAGCATGGCTGTTCTTGTGTTATGACACTTTTAGGCAGCTCTGCACCAAGGCAGGAGTGCTTCTTATTTATTTTTTATTCATTTATTTTAGAAACAGCCTTTTGCAGTGCAAGGTACAGCAGGTACCAGCCCAATATCCAATAACCATATGCTTCAGAAACCTCCTTCAGAAAGGGCTGCCTAGATAAGAGTCATTCTATCAGTAGTGAAATTTCTATTTTAATGTAATTTTACAGACCCTGATTCACTGTCCCTTAACTGCAGCTTGTTATTTCTGGCATTAGAGGGTAAAAAAAAATAGCTTCTGGGCATGTGACACTATTCACAGGCCTTTAATGTCAGAAATAATGATCATGTTAAATTGGAGCTCATTACGACGAAATGAGACCTCATTGAGCCCTCTTTTTGGGGGGTTGTTTAATGATTTTCCTTTTTCTCTTCTTTTTTTCCTTCTAAGTAGCTCTGAATTGGTACACTGGGGGAGAAGCTGGGAGGTTTGGTGGTAAATTTAAATYGCAAGAAATGTATACCTTTAAAATACGAGAAAAAGGCTTGATTTTTCTACTGTTCTCCCCAAGTACTCTGTTCCTTTGTTACGTTTTCAGTTATAGAAATTTCTTGCACCTCTTAAGGCCGCTAATAATAGTTATATCTAAGGCAGCTACAAAACATATTTGGAACTTTATTTCAAGTACTACTTTCCTTGTAATGAACAAGGATCCCATTTTCCGATTTTTTTTCTAATCACATTCAAAAGACTGAAGCTACCTCCTGTGATATGGTGCAATAAAGCAGCTTTGCCGTGTGTGTGCAGCCTAGGTATAGCTGAGAGGGTGCCCGCACGTCCCTTTTCGGGTCTGCTGCGCCACAGCAGTTCCCAGGTCTCACGCGTGTCTGGGCTTCCGGCGCCCTTGTGCGTCCAGCGTCCGTGTGCAGAGCTCTGCCGATGCCATTTTGCGCAGAGCTGACCGTCAACAGTGTGCTGCTACTGCCCAATCCTTAATAGGTTAAATATCTTCAAGGAAAAATAAGCTTTGTTCCCTGGTGCTTCTCCTTGCTTCTCCTAARTGCATCTTAATTTTATGGTGTTCTGTCCATTTTGTGTCTGTCCTCAAATCACTAGACAGTTGTATTTTGTTTTTCATGAATCCAGTGATGGGACTTGGGTGCTCTGTTACCACCTTCGTTGTTTTATGTAGCTCTGCCTCCAGCCCTGGTTTATCCTTTCCTCTCAGCCCCTGAGATTTGTTTGTTTATTATTTGCTTTTTCTCAGGTCTCCACTTAAGTTTTCATGGTATTTTCACCATGCTTTGTCCTATATCTTCAATAAGCTCTGAATCTTGTAGACTGCACTGTTTTCTTCTTTAAACCTGCTGYTTTTGGCTATTTTTATACCCTGACTTTGATTTCACATAAGACATATGCCAAATATTTAAAAGCGGGAAGTAATGTGATAAATTAAGAGTCAATTTAATTGCTTTGTCGTATTTTCCTTCTCTGGCCCCCTTTCTTACAAGATATGTCACAGTGCTGTAAGCTCCTGAGAACTGTCATGTTTGCTTGTTAAACCTAATATAGCTTAATTTACTATGTAAGTAGTATCATTTAAGATAGAATGGGATACAGCTGGGTCAAAATGAGAACTCCCGTTTGTATTAATGTCTCCGTTTTGTGCCCAGCGCAGCGCGTCGTGCACGCTCGCCTGGSTTCTGTTACACCCGTGTTTGCGTGCGGGTGAGCACAGTCCTAGAAGTGCGTTTCGGGAACGAAAGCAGCAGAAGCGAAGCGCCGTCGTGCTCCGCCGGGACAGGAGCGCCTGTGCTAGGGGCTGGGTGGTGCCGGGATACCTGCGGAGCATCCGCTCTTGTTCGGCATCGGCGCTGCGGCGTCACTGGCCGTTAGTTCACCTGCGCGGGCAGCCCGGCGACGTGACTGCTGCCATTGACTGTGCGCTTCAAAATCTGCRTGCTGACCATTTTGTCAGTTCGAGCAGAGAGAAAGCAAAGCCTTCCTCAGTGTGCTGCTGATTTTTTTTATTATTATTATTTTTATTTATTTAATTTTTTTTTACCCCTAGTCATCTCTAAACAGAGGGGTCTCTCTCTCTCTCTCCTACCAACTCTGCACCCAAACCAGCCCTGACCGTGCCCTGCACTTGAAATCTGCCGTCTCCCTGTCTACCTTGCGCTCGGGAGACCGCTTGAGGAAAATTGCTGTCTCTTTAACTAGGCATGCTCCTCTTCTGCGCGGAGATGACCTTTTGTGTAGGAGATAGGTCTGTCATATAAGTGATTTCTGATATATAAAATAGTTTTTCTGTTGTATTCTTAAAAGATGAAGTACTTCATCAACAAAACTCTCATAGATAGTAAGGTATGTATGGATTTGTGTGCACGTGTGTGTGTGTGTATATAGATAAGTATATTTAAATGCAAAACTTCATATATAAAACTTTTATAAAAATGCAAAGAAGATGATGTGTCTTTTAGAGATAATTTTTAGGGAGTCATTGTCCTCTGCCTTAGTGTTGAAGAGTAATTTATTATTTTAGTTAGTCTTTTCTGCTTGTTTTTGATAGCAGAATTGGGAGGGTGAGGGAGACTGATCTCTAACTAGCAGAGTATTATTTGTTCTCCAGTATCTTAACCATCTTTCTTCAGTTTTGTGGGTGAACAGAACCAGAGCAGCATTGTTTGATATCATTCCAGRTAGGTCCTCAAAGCAGCAGCACAGYTGYCATGCACTTTGTGTTAGCATTGTAAGGCTTAAATATTTGCTGTATCTTAAATATCGCACTGTATATGTAAATGTGTTTTTGGTATGTCAGAAAAACAGTTTAAAAATTAAACCTAACTTGCTATCGGTTACCATGGAAATTTCTGGTGAACCACTGCCTTTCTGTTACGTCAGCTGAGCAAGGAGCTGCTAAGGTACTTGGGAGTCTCAAGGCTCAGTGGCCCTTTACAGTGGCGCTGACATAACTGATTTTGAGGCTATCATTGCTTCCTTTGATGATGGAAAAGGAGTGATTTTTGTAATCAGACGCTAAGCAGTATTGTCTTTAGAAAGTATAAAACAATTCAGGTCATTTTGGATTAATGAGAAAGACCAAAGCATTGGTGGGAGAGGAGTCTCTCTGACCAGCCTGTGGTAAATAAGTTTATCTAGCAAATCCTCCAAGGAAGTTCGTTTCTAGGTATGAAAACCTCTGTGTGATTTGTAGCACCAGAAGATCCTATTATCTCATTTGGATGGTGTGCTTCAGTGTTTAAAAGCTGATGTCTGGCATGTGTTGGATCCTCGCCCTTGTGTTTGTGGTAAAGTTTCTAAATTCATCTCCAAAGGCCTACTGCATCATATTCTGATTAGAAATCCAAAGACAGACACTGATATTCTTAAAGGAACCCAAATTCTGCGGAAATTCAGGGAGTAGAGCACCAAATTCCATACTGATGTCATGTTGAAATAGCAACCTCACTGCGGTTATTTTAGGAGCCTTGAAGTAGTTTCATGCCAGGTATAGACGGGTGTGTTAGGTTATGGACAGTTAAGATCTGAAGTAGTATAACATGGTTGAGATCAGTACTGTACCCTTGACAGTGAACGCTAAGGAGTCCTCCCTGTCTCCAAATCTCGCATCCAGGAGATAAGTCCTRTTATTCGGTCTCAAAAAGTGTCACACGTTACAATTTCAACTTTATCAAAGTATATATCCCTGGATGAAAGGGATAAAGTAGGTGACTAACTTAATTCTGTTATGCATTAACTAAATTCTGTTATGCATTCTGCCGGTTCTACACATCTTTGTGTAAAAAGACTAAAAAGGACATAATGATTTCTCGCATATTGGTGCAACTACCAAAACCAAGATGGGATACTTTTTTTTTCCTCCCGGGGTGCTTTGGAGGAATTGAACAGTAGATTCCATCTCTTCAGTGTGACAACCACAGCAGCTGCTCTGAATTGGCCAAGAGGAAGAGTGTTGTCTGGCTGTTTTCATTAATAATTTGTTCCTCTGTGCTCTGTCAGTTGGATGCCTGTCCCTGAATAGGACCCTTCTTTGCCATACAAACAGAATAAAAACAATGTCTGCCAAGGGGATTTTCATGTAAAGTCTTAGATGAGGGATAAGTGTTGTAGAAATCAAGAGGTAATGCACAAAAAAATTGACACGATACTGGTTGGCATGATCAGCAGTGGCCTCCATACACAATCCGTGTAACTGCTGTCAAGTATTTTGTAGGCAACATGGAAAAGGAGAGCTTTGATAACTAATTTTAAAATAATGTGCTCATTTTATGAATGATTACAGAAGGCCCTTTCCAATTATAAAATGAGCATAGGGTAAAACTTGAAGATGCTTTTTTAAAATTTGTAATGGAGACTTGATAGAATGAGAAGTCCAGAGGCAGAATTAGCCTCTAGATACTGAAAGAGAAGTACTAGAGAACAGATCATAAGATGCTATAAAGAAGGAAAATAAATATATTAYGTATGCACTAAAAAGGGAAGTGCCTGCAGAGGACTGCAAAGTGATAAACTTGGAAGATGGTCTTTGCCCCAGCTCTCGGAGGAATATGAAGATGTTAATACTAGGGAAAAGATATTTCCATTTTGTATGTGAGAAATGATGGGTGCTTAGACAAATATTTTTGCAGTGGAGATGTTTAGTAAAAGATTTTTAGAGGTATTATGGAGAAAGAAAGCAAAATATATACAAAATCTGAATATGATGACTTAGAGAAAAGCTGGAGTAAAAAATGATGCCTGAGATAGGGACTTGAGTGCTAAAATGTTCAAGAAAGCTGGTAGCAAAAGAGGCTTAGTAGGGCAGATTAAGACCTCTGCTCTGGCCAGTTGAGTTCTTGATGTGATAGCCAGACAGACATGCTGTATTGGATGCTAGTTTGAATTATACCTTTAGATGGAGGGATAGACCTTGATTACTCAGCACAGAGGTAATTGAGTTTGTAGTTGTGGTTGAGAGTACCAAGGGATACRGTGGAAAGTGAGAAGAAGGAGAGCCAAGAATAGAACCTGATGAATCTCCGTGAAGAGTTAGAGAGTGAAAATAGGATTCTCTGCTTCTCCTCCTCTTCCACCTCTCTCTCTCAGGGTAGCTTTTCAGAGCCACAGAATCCAAGAGAGCAGTCTCAGAAACAGGAGTGTAGTTGATTGTGTCAAAACCCATGTGATAGGTCAAAGAGGATGAGAGTGGAAAGCTGGTTCCTGTGCAGTGGCATGTCAGTGCTGAACTTGAGCTAAAAGTGCTCTGTGAACTTTGAGAATACATTTAATGGATGGGAAAGTACGTAAACTGAGGAAAGTCTGATTTGGCTGTAAAGGAAAGGGTCAGACAGTCTATTCAAGTAACTTAGAAATGATAGTCAGTAGAGGGATAAAATGCCTGTTGGAAAGGCAGGTGGAGCATAGGGTGATCTTGGGGGGGGGGTGGAGGGGGGAGACTAAGCCATGCTCACAGTATAAGGTAAGTACCCAAGGTCAGTAAGGAAGAGAGTGCAGAAGGGAGACCAGGTTATGGAATCACTGAAAGAGCTGAAGAGGTTAGGGGAGGAAACTACATGAGAAATTTCTGCATTTTTTGTGAGTGCAGAAGTTGACATACAGGTGTCTGTGATGGAAGCTATGTGATCCAGTGGAACTGGAGACATGGAGCTGTTTAGCTGGTGAGATGACAAAACCAGAGGGATGAATGATTCTGAAGTAATGAATCACACATTTTCTGCCAGAGGTTCATATGTCACAAGAACAGAAAAGGAAAAGGTGAATACTGAGTGTGACAGAGCTGAGAGATGGTCAGATAGGAATAAAAGTCAGAAAAAAAGATTACAAAGTTGAACATGCAYGAAAAGAATTAAAAGCACTGAAAAGGGAGAAAAGGAGGAGGGAATGGAAAGCAAGCATGAAGTCAGCAGCATGGGTGGATTGAATGTCGTCAGAAGACTGAAAGTGAAAAGGAGCAGCTAGGTGATGAAGAATCTATGGTGATGGCCAGAGATCTTCCTGATGACAGGAATATTTGAGAGAACATGAGTTCAGCGAAGGCTTTAGACAAATGGAAAAGTTAAACTGGGACTTCAGATTTCAGTTGAGGAAAGGTGCAAACACAGGATTGTATAGATGATAAATTTGGAAGCTGAAGTTCTTGAGAATGAATGAAGAAGGCTGTGGAGAGAGGGACAGAAATTAGAAAGGCTGATGTGGAAGAGTAGAGTTGAAGGAAAATGATAAATCCGCAGAGGAGGAGAGTAGAGAAGAGATGAATGCAGTGCTTTGAGAGAGAAGAGGGAGGGAGGAGTACAGCAGAAGCCTGACATCACGTGATGGTCTTATCCAGGTTTAGGAGTTAYATGTGAGAAAGAGGTTTCTCTAAGAGATGGCAGCTGTCAGAAAACAAGAGACTTGAGATCATGAAGAAGTCATTGTTTTGGAGATGTAATGGGCTTTCCAGGGCATCAGGAGAAAGGAGCTGGAAGTTAGTGGTTGAATGTGTGGTTAGGAATTCTGAAAGGATTGGAGCAGGAAATAAAAGCAGGACTGGATGTGGAAAATGTCAATGGAGATTCACGTTCGAGGTAAATGGCACCAGGGGTGAGTTACATCTGGATTTGGGCTGGTTGGAAGAAGACTGGGATGGAGAGAAGGGAGGAGCTAAAAAGCTACTGGTAGTAATAGTAATGCAAGATGTTGGATGTGATCAAGCAAGCGAAAGGAGAGACTAAGGAGAGAAAGATGCAGATGAACATTACGAGCACTGAGGTTGATGAGTGAAATAGTCGTTCATAAGAGTTCAATAACTTGTGTGTGACACACAGTGGGTTTCTTACCAGAAATTTTGAATCATGAAGTAAAGGAAAACTGACCAATTTCCAGGATTTGGGTGATTTGGCAGGAAAACCAACAACAGACAAGTTTTCCTTAGTGCTGAGTYTGAACTGGGAGATGTGCAAGAAGTTCTTAAGGACAGTGCTGTGCACACAGCATATGGTAATTGCATAATCTACCCCAGAAGATGAAACTCAACAATGTTGCACCTAATTTTCACTTAATATTTTGTGGAAATAATTGGACTTGACTTTGAKCTAGCTCTCAGCACAGCTATTAATTGTATATAAAAAAAAATTCAACCATTGTATTCAAAACAATAGGCTCTTCCTTCTGTGCAGCATTTGGTTAAAATCTTGGCAATATCACTTTTAATTTCAGTGCGCCTAGGATTTCGCTCTTGATGTTTGGTAACTGGAAGGCAAGGGGGAAGCTACCCCTCTTAGTATCTTGTCCAATACAAAGATCTTGGAGGATCAAATGACATTTTTTCTGTATGAATTTCTGATATAGAATCTCTAAATGTTAAGGCTGATCCTACAGGCTGTAATAATTTAAAACTATAGATGCAAAACTCTTCCTACACACAGGCACGCACATGTGTATATATATATGCTCTAAAATGATTCAGAAACAGGCACATTTAGGAAAAATGACTACCCATTAATGCTCTGTTTTGCCTGTGCACTTCCAGTGACACAATGACTATTATTTAGCTCTGGGAAAACATTTGAATTGTATTAAGTGTATTCCAGTATAAAAAAAAATCCTGAAGATAATTATTTCTATCCAAATTATTTTCCATTCTTCAGTAGATATTTTTCAGACTTCAAATATGTTGTTTTCTGCAAGTGCTGCATAATAAATTAATTGTTTAATTAGTAATAGATATGTCACTCCTGGGAGTAAAACCCTTACTTTGAACAAGTAAACCAGACATCCCTTTCATGTTTAATATGTTGGTTTTAAGACTTCTACCTCTTTTTAAATATATGTACTTTCATAGATCAGATAATACCTTAAACTATTGTCAGTGTTCATGTGAGATCTCACAACACAGAATTGAGCAAACTGCAGACACTTTTTGACTTTAAGCAGCAATAAAAGCAGGAAGAAATTAGAATTTACTTTCCATCAGTAGATCTCCTGCACACTTTCCATCTACTCAGAGTACTGAAGTGGTCCTCAGCACTGAAGTACGTGAACACCTCGGAGTTCTCAACATCTTTGTAATGTAATCTAGCATGAAAATGTGCCTTACAGAAGGGACAAGGCAGAGAGACTAATTTACACCCAGGAAGTCTGATGGAGCAGGAAAATGAGCTTTTGACACACACCACTGGCCTCCTTAGTGGGAAACCCTTCTTTATTTTGAGCCTGGCCAAAGTATTGGTAACCACCAGTTACATCAGTTACATTGTGCAGGAGATGCAGAAGACGAACCATTCCCACCTGGAGAGGAGACGAGATGGACATGTGGCGGCCACAAGGCTTCTGCTGATCCCTGCAGAAAAGTAGTGCTTCTCTTGCATGAAGTTGTTTTTTTGTTTCATTTTGGTGTGTTTGTTTGGGGKTTTTTTTGCAGATGGTGCCTAGCTAGCACAAAGGGACCCTCGTGCAGTTGTTCCTGAGCACCATTACAATCAAATAATGAGTAGTAATAACTGTGTATGTACTGCAGGGTACTTGTCAAAGCATTCAGCCATTTGATCTGCTTTTTTTTTCTTTATGAATGTGGTTTTAATTTTTTAAATATTTATATATTCATGTATTCAGCTATTTAACTTCTTGTAATTACAGAGCCCTTACTGTTTATAACTACTGATTCTAGTGAATCAGCTTAGACAGTATTGGCATTATGGTGAATTTATGCTACGACCTTGCTTCTGGCTTGCCTGTAGGAATTGCCAGTAAAGAAGCCAGAAATACAGTATAAGCTTTGATTACATCAGAATATTTTGTCCTTATCCCATGGGATAACAGTCCTGGAGAGAGAAGTAGTGCAGGAGAGGTGCTTGATTTTTTTTTTTTTTTTTTTTTTTCCTCCTGTATCGCCTCCTCCAAGCTCAAGAATGGTCCATCCTGACATCGTGATGTGCTGGAAATCAGCCGAAGGCGCACGAGGCCTGCATGGATGAACAAGGAGCTCCTAGCTAAACTCGGACATAAAAAGGAAGCGTACAAGAGGTGGAAGCAGCTACAGGTGACCCAGGAGGAATGTGGGCCCACTGCTGAATGTGGGCAGGGGACCTGGTGACAAAGGACATGGAAAAGGCCAAGGTGCTCAGTGCTGCCTTTGCCTCAGTCTTTCCTGGTGAGATTTGCCTTCAGAAATCCCAGACCCCTGAGACCAGTGGGAAAGTCTGGAGCAAGGAAGATTTACCCTTGGTAGAGGAGGATCAGGTTAGGGAACACCTAAACAAACTGGACATGCACAAGTCCATGGGCCCTGATGAGATGCACCCGGGAGTGCTGAGGGAGCTGGCTGATGTCATTGCAAAGCTTCTGTAGATCATCTCTGAAAGGTCGTGGTGTTTGGGAGAGGTTCCTGACATGCTCTGCGTCCCATCATCCGGGTCATTAATGAAGATGTTAAACAGTATTGGCTCCAGGATTGACCCCTGGGCGACACCACTAGTGACTGGTCTACAGTGGGACTTTCTGCTGCTGATCACACCCCTCTAAGCCCAGCAGATCAGCCAGTTTTCTGTCCACCTCACTGTCCGCTCACCTCGCCCATACTTCATCAGCTTGTCTGGGAGGATGTTATGGGAGACAGCRTCACCATAAACATGACTAAGGTCTTTGTGGGTGCTGTAGAGCTTTACTGCCAGAGAGGAAAATCTGCAGGCACTACGCGTCACCTAGATRGTTGATCCTCTATCACCAGTGTGATAGTGAGCAGGAAGGCAGTCCTCTGTCAGCGCCCCAATGCAGCAAGCACTCATTTGCACTACCTACCCTTGCGATTTATGAAGTTTTCCCCCCTTTCATTAGGTAGAAGGACAGAAAGTGGCCATACTTGGCCGTCTTCCTGTCTCCTTAGTGCATCTTCCGTACTACTCTGAGTGACACAACCTGCCACTGAAGCCAGAGGCAGAAGCAGCTCATGCCCCGGGGTGGTTTGCCTGCTTTCTCAGTTGMATATGGTCTAACTTTGAGTATGTCTGGGGAAGGTGGAAGAGCGTACAGTGTCCGTCTGAAGAAATGTAATCCCCTTCCTAGACCTCCTTAGCTGAGGCTGCGTGTATATTGTGCGTTGGGACTGGGCCGCCTGGCGTGCTTGGTGGAGCACGCACGCGGCGTGGAGGGAAGGTCCACTTTGTGTCCGTGTGTGCGTGTAGGAGCACCAGTCGCAGGAGGGCAGAGGCTTAAAATCTGTTTTAGGTTATGGGGCATGCTGCTCTCCACAGAAGGCAGTTACAGGAGCTGCTAAACTGCTAAGTTACAGCTTTAAAGATTCACCGTGGCTGTGTACTGATCGCAGGGCAGGTTTTGGTTTTTGTTAGACAGAATTTTTTAACAGTCAGTCAAATGTATCGGTTAGAAAGAGGAGAGAATAGGGAAAACTGTCGAATTCTAAGCAGCAGCTCTGAATTTACAAAACGTGGGGGCCCGAGTTCTGCATCGCTGTCGAGCTGTTCGTGCGGCGCCGATGGTCAGCAGTCCTCGGTGCCCGAGAGCAGAAGAGCGTCTCTTCCGCCGCTCCCTCCGCGGCTCTCCAAGCAGGCCCGACTGCGGTGGGTTTGGCGAGAGCTACGCCTGACCCCTGCAAGTGATCGGGAGAGCTAAAATTCGTTTAACCAAAGCCGCCGACCTGACTTCTCCCGAAACATCAGTTTTGGTTGGCGCTGCCCTGGGTGTTAACAGGTGACTCGGAAGTGAAAAGCTCTTTGTTCCATCGCTGTCCCCCGTCCCTTCACCCCTCTCCCCCAGCTTTTGTTATCTATCCAAATTGGTAGCAGGAAAGATAGATGTATGCAAAGTACTTTCATGCAATCCTAGCTGGAACAGCTGTCAGAGATGCAATCCCACTTAGTTGGTCTTCATAAAATGCGTGCGGCATTTTTAAGAGTCTGGATAAAGGGTAAAGGCAAACTGCGCCCATTTAGCAGAAGGCAGCGTGTGACAGCTGACAAAGTGACAGTGGGCCCCTGAACAGCCCGTGTCACTCTTCAGCAGGAGGGCCTGAAATGCCCATTTTAATTTAAATGTTATTTTCAAATAAAATTGCCACTTTGGGATAATTGCTTCTTACTGTGTAACTTTGAGAACACCGTACTGAGCAAAGTGGGTGCAGCTTTCTTTATTGTTGTTCTTATTTGTTATTATGTGGCACCATATGTGTCTACAGTCCTGTCCGATAGGTGGTCTCCAGAACTGCCTGCTGCACAAATAAGCCTTTTGTTCTGGGGGCTGTTGTTTTAAAAAACAAAACAAATGCCCCAGCCTTCGTGTAAGGTACGGAACGTGAATTAGGGTGATTTCAGTCACATGCTTTGTTTGGGGGTTTTGTGTTTGCACGGAGTTTTCTGGTAACCATATCTACAGTGATGGGCACAATGTAAACAAATATTTTTTTTTTGTGTGGAATGACTTAAGTCTTTTCAGCTGAAAGCTCCAGTAACTACTCACTTACTTTCCCTTTTCTTTCTAGCCTCCTAGAACCTCCTAGTATTGCATGAAACAAAAATATAGAGCCCATTTTCTAGCAGTTTTGCAAATGCAATCAGCATGTTTACAAGTTCTGTTTATTTAAATTCTTCCCTTTATATAGGGAAGAAAATGTTGGTTTAAATCCTTAAGCACCAAACTATTTTTTTTTTCTTTTTTTGATACCCTGAGGCTTGGTGTGTCTCAGGATGTCCTGGTAATGGAGGAGAGAGGTCAGAAGAACAGCAGTGAGAGACTCTATCTAATTCACACCTTGGCACCAGCACACTAGGGCTGACACGTCCAATTTACTGTGGCACTGTTTGACAGGTGTCAAGACTCGACAGTCACACAGAAGTACACATGACTGTAGAATCAGAAAGAGAAAGAGGATGATTGAACATTCTGCAAATGAGACACCCGGGGAAAAAAAAAACACACACACGCACGCGCGCACACACACACAACTATTCAATAGAAAATCTAGGCTAATTAACGCCTGCTGTTGCCTGATGCRTGGCATGGCCCCTCAAGGACTCTTTGCCATTCGAGAGTTGAAAACATGTCAGGAGGCTCCTCTTTTCTCTTGCATGAAGAATATTATGACATTTTAGTGCTAAAAAAAGTTATGAGAACTTTCTCAGTTTTCATAGCAAGTTGTAGAACTTCTTGAATCTTGGCTTTACCAGCTCCTTTCCTTACTTCCCAGTCTTTATACCTAATCATGTCACGTTTTACCTGGCGGGAGATACCTCATGGAATCTTCTCTCCTCCTGGATATGTCTGTATAGACTTTTTATTTCCTATAGACCTGCAGAATGGGGTGTGCGCATAGCACGCTTGCTGGCAGCAGTGGTAGCTTCAGAGTGCCTGTCCACACCAGTAAAGCCTCATTAGTCTCCTGCGTTGAGATTTGGGGGGCTCGCTTCGCAGGCTGGCCGGTGGCCAAAGCGCTGCGGTAGTTGCTCTCTTTCGCCGCAGAGACAAAGGCTGTATAAGCTCTGGCAGTTTTCGTTGTCCAGTGTTCGGTTCAGCCTTTCTCGACGAATCTGTGTGCGTATGCTGGGAATAGCACTGTTTGTAGGTAATGAAAGTTTGTGAGAGAAGAGCAGATGTGTTTTCACAGGTCTCCTTGAATTTTAATGTTGTTGGGGAAGGAGCAGTTCTTCACTACGTGTTTATAAAGTACCTAGCAGTGTGGGCCCTAGTCCTGACTGCTGGCACCTCTGGAGATGACTATGATGTGTCTGATAACAGTTACGGTAGCAGCTGCCGTAGTGAGCAACGGAGAAGAGCAAGCACAGACTGTGTGGCCACTTGGGATTTGCTAGCTGCTATCTAGTGAGGTTTGCATTAATTTCACAAAAAGAAGACTCCTAGATCTTAGATTTGCCTGGAATGTGAGAAATGTGGCTCAGTCCTGGCTCTCCATCCTGTGACCCTCCTGTCGTGGCTTCTGCTGCAGCGCAGACAGGTGGATGTGTCCAAAGCTTTATGCTTTGCTTTGGGACTGAATTTTAGATTGGGTTAGCGGTGGGAGATTATGGTATTTGAAATTTGTCTGAAGTGGGAGTATCCCATCATTTGGGGAAACAGTTCTGCACAATACTACAAATCGACGGGCCGCGGTCTTATCCTGCTGAGAAAGTCAGTAGAGCCCAAACTGAATTTAAAGAAAGCCTTTATTATTATTATTATTCGTGTCAGGACTCCATTCACAAAATCTTTATCTGCATTAAAACATCCATAAGAAGAGCAAAGAAGAAAAGGCCAAGAGGAGCGTGTACTACAAAGCGACTCTGAGCTCAGCTCTGTTCCTCTCTCGGGTTCTTTGCCAGGCTCTTTACGGGGATACAGTTTGGGTTCAAGGTTGAACTGGATGTGTTTCCTGATGGAATGTATATCCCCTGAACACACCTTTAGGAGATTATCCCATCATTAAATGTTTGTAGGATAACAGGAGAAGCCTAATTTAGTTTTTGTTTCTTTTTCTCTGTGGTTTAATCACAGATGAAAGAGACTAATAGCACTACAGAGCTTTCTGGTGATCAAAGGCCAATCAATCCTCTTTGTGGAGTAATTAACTATTTGCTAAACTTGCAGAATTGATTTCCATTTAGGGCTAAGAGAGAGGGTTTTAAATGAAGACCGATTTACCAGGCGTGAGGAGGGAATCTCAGCACTGATGCCAGAAGATACTCAGAGTGATGAATTGGAGCCTGCTAATTGGAGGATGAAAAATACAGCTGGAATCTGGCCCCATTTGCTCCTACTTTGGAGAAAGACAGGAAAAGGGAAATAAGGCTGAGAACCTGACAGATGGCTTTCTGCAGTTGCAGCGGGGAGACTAGACTACAGTTAAAACAGCATCTGACTGACTGAAGGAAACACAGATGTAACCAGCACAAAATTGTATTGCACCGAAACCATTATTCAGGTGAATGCTCCTCGCTGCGAGTGATCACTGTCTGCTCGCTTGGAACTTCCAGCTAGCGCTCTCCGAAGGCTCTTGCATCTGCGCTGATTCTCTCAATACAAAATCAATTATACAGCTTTGTCTGTATGAAGCTTTATTTTACTAAAAAAAACAAATTTCAGCACCACGGATGAAATAGCGACTTCGTGAAATGTTGAGGAGTTATTAATATTCTTTGGCACTCTTTACTGGAGCGATGAGGGGTGGGGAAAAGGAGTTCTGTACTGATAAGTATTACAGCCTTGGAAGGACAATTAGGATGTTAGGACTTATTTGAAAACATTGACGTGGGGAACCGAGTTGACTAGATGTTGAGACCGTTTGCAGATACGGGATGGCTTCCACAAGAGGAGAGACTAAAAAGGTTAGTATTCATTATCCGTGGAAATAAATGTGAAGGGGAATGCAATAAAGGCTTGTAAGTTGGGAGTGGTACAGAAAAAATGATTAGGGAATAATTGCAAGTAAGGAGTATTAACCAAATAGGGAAAGTTTAAAACAAATAAAAGTCAGTGTCTTTTCACAGAGCATGTAAATAACGTGTGGAATTTATTGTACCAGATACAGTGGAGGACAAAAGGCTAAATGAGTTCAAAATGAATTAGACAAATTCGTGGAGAAGAGGTTCATTGCTGGATATTGAGCACAGTCACTGGGAGGAGATCTCTAGCTTGGGAAGTCTCTGAGCAGCTCACAGGCTGTATTACCTTGTGCTGCCTCTGCTCCCTTGGCTTTCGGCCTGCTGTTGGAGAGAGGACACCAGTCATCTAGGGCCTTGGTTTGACCCAATATATCATTTCTTTAGTTCCTATACAGTGGCATATGGAACTCGTCATTTCTATGGCCTTGTTTTAATCATGTGTTAGGTCAGTAACACCAAAAAGTACTGTACACGTAACTGTTTAGTGGTGGATATAAAGCAAGTTAATCATTTTTACTTCCATGCCTAGATGAGTACTTGTACTACAAAAGCATCATCGTTGTCACAATTGCTGTAAATTGGCCGATAGTGTTGGCAGTTTCCTCGGTGTGGACTTTCTCATGTCTTCCAGGCAGTTTGCTGTGTTGGGACAAAACTCAGCTGAACAAAGCTCCAAGAGGTGCAGTGAGACCTGAAAAGTTTTGCTGCACACTGGATGTATGTGATTGCTGTATTTCTTGTGTTAGGATAATCCGTCTGGTTCTGGAAAGAATACTCTGTTCTGATGAAATAGGAAAAACCTTGTTAGCATATCCAGTACTACTTAACATCAATATTACTGGAAAGGTCCATTGGAAAAGGTCCAGTATTAAGGCCTGGACTTCTTTTTATACACATCTCAGAATTATAGACCTTGGGGGGTTCTCTTTTAGCATTCAGAGTTAGTCCAAACCCTCACTGAGAAAGAGAAAAATACAAATTACAGGAAACACTGTAGAACTGATCTTGCCCTTATCTGATTGGTATACAAATCTGATATTACTTATCATTGAGAAATTTAGTTTTGGCTCTTCTGTACCAAATGATTCCCTAGACATGATTTGATTCACATCAACAGCTCCAAGAAAGGAGCTACATGAACTTCATAAAGGAATTAAGCTGTATATTAAAGTGCTTTAGACATGCATTCCCTCTTCAGGTAGAAAGCACAGCTTATTCTCAGCTGTGTTATAAGAGCGTATGAGCCAAGCATTGTGTTGTGCTGTAATTCTGTTTAAACATATTTGACCAAAGATCAGTCATCTGCAATAACCCCTTTACTCCTCTGTCCTGGAAAGTGAGGTGCTATTTTAGGRTGGAGCAGTAATTTTAAAGATGATCTGAATTCTTCTTTCATCACTCAGCTGAGTTTGTTGCATCTGCCCGAGATCTGGCTGCATGAGGAGGTAGCTGTGCTGTGACACCCACCTAGGAACCGGCTTCTCCGGAGGGGACGTGGGGTGGGTGACGGTGACCAGGCGCCTTGTGTTGAATTGCCCCTCTCTGCGGAGGGGGAAGGGGTGAAGCTCTCCTGTGCTGAAGCAGTAGCATCGAGATGATTGTATTTGTTTGTTATAAATTGAATTCACCTATTAGAGAGCTATGACTTGATTTTTTCATTAGCCCACAAAGCTTGAAGGGAAAGTTTCTTCTGATGTCTCTCTAGACCTCTTTAAACATGGACCTAATGATTCTCAGTTGAAGAAAGAGCAAAAGAAATTCCATTGCTCTTTAAACAATTAAAAAAGAAGCTGTATTTGGAGGAGAAGCTGAGGCGCTGGTTGTAACCTCTCCTCTCTACTGACCAGCAGCTTTTAAATGCAGGGGCTGCTGTGAACTGACTCACTGCAGGATAATTACGTTAGGGACCAATACGGCCTGTTGAAAATCAATTCTGTTGGACCAGTGTGTTTGTTCGGAAATCCACTCAGCCAATTCAGGAGTACATTAGGCTGCAGGCCCAGCACGCTGACCTCTCCAGGATTGGGGTTGACACTTGAACGAAGGCGTTTGTCCAGTTAAAGGACAGTACTACCAGCAGACTCTTATCTCCCCTAAATTGGATTACTCAGATCTGCTTGTTCTCTTTTAAGATAGCTGCTACAGGGTTTTTTTCCCTCTCTTTCTGTCTGTCTGAGACAGTTACCTACTGATTACTGCTTAACGTGCCGTTTTTAGCTATTCCTGGACAGTTAACATTTAATATCACCACTAAAGCTTTCTTTCTTATACAAGGCTGTCTTATATCAGAGAGCTATTTATCCCTGCACTTTTCTGTAAAGAATCACTTCCTATTGGGTTGTGCAGCAAAATTAAGAGCTCATTGTATTGCAGCAAAAGGTAGCAGCCTGGCTTAAAGGTTATTTATGGGAAAAAGTCTACATGGTTCAGTGTTTTCATTCTGTTGAAAATGTATATCCTCTGATGATGGAAAGGAATACAGCCGAGGTGAGAGAGTGGTTCCCGGCGTTCCCCTGTGAACGCAAGAAGGAGGGCCTGTGTAAGGAAGAGTCTACATAAGTGGGTGCATGGCTCGTTAAAATCGAGTGTCAAGTGTCTGAGGCAGTGGCGAACGAGAGGCTCTGGGTCGGTAGTTGGAGTTTGTATCCCCTCATGGTGAGGACCTAAAGCCTATGGAAGTTGGTGCGCTTTGCAAACCGTTTATATAATGTGGCCTTGCAAACCAGTAGTGGTTGCCAGATCACAGCTGGAAAATCCCAGAGTTGAGGGTACTAGTTGGGAAGTACAAAGTCTGTTCATTTGCAGATCAGAGCTAGACCTTAAGGGTAATGTCTGCTCCTTGCAGCGTAGCTCCGCGCACAGATAATCAGAGCTCCTTCCTTGGCTGGAAGCAGTCTAGTCAGGTCAGCAGTGATGCATGCAGACGGATTAGACAAACCTGGACTCGTCTCTTCGCCTTTAGCTTGAGTGCTCTGGGTTGCTAACAGCTGCTCTAAACCCATTTCCCTTTTCCTATTAGTGAACCCCCTGGTAAACCTGTTCCCTTTTCCTTTCTACTGACAGACTTATCTTCAAATGTCCAACCCATACTGTGTAAAGAAAATACTAGCTTTCTTGACTGGTTTTACAATGAAAACTTTCTTCGTGTATTCTTTAAATCCTAACCAGGAAGCAGGCTACCAGCTAGGTCTGTCTTTGGTGGCAGAAGATAGTTGCATGTGCACGGCAAGCTGAAATGTTGCTTTTCTCCCAGAGGTGTAGAGATGGGAAAGTAAGACTGAGGGAGAAATGATTTTGCTGGCTCCTTGGGGAGCTGCCTCCCTCTTAGCAGAAAATACAAAAAATCTTCCTGTTTTGTACCTGATCCTTATGTAGATTTTGACTTATGTTGTCGTAAAGACTCAAAGCTTCTTTTACTTTAGCTCCAGACAATGCTGCTTGTCCTTGTTTTAAGCAGAATACTGTCTAAACATCAAGAAATGTCTTTTGAAAGAAGTTATTGTATGCATTTTGTAAATTATGTATGAGAAGACAGGAAGGAGGAGAAAAGAGAGAAAGGGCAAAAGGGGTGTGTTTGTGTGTACACGTTGTGTTAGTCCTTTTTTCCAGTAATACTTGCAGGGAAACAGGACTTTATAAGGAGCTGGGACAGTGTTCTTCCAATGGGAAACGAATAGTAAAATGGATATACTGATAGTCTATAATTGGCAATAGTACTACTACAATGAAAAAAGTCTATTAGAATGACTGTATGAAGGGACTGAGTGGAAATATACTGAGTGTTAAGATTCGGGTTAACTTTGTTGTGCTAGTAAAATGTTTCCAAAAGAATTTTGATAGTATCTTCAGTTCTGAAGGATACACTGAAATTACAAAAATGTTAAATCTTCTGTGTGTATTCTAAATATCTGCTGCAAGCTCCTATGGGATTCAGAGTTCTTGCTTAGCATACAAAGGCTTATGAGTTTTATAGTGTTCAGACTCTTAATCTACAAAGCATAATTTAATCCTCTTTTAGCTAGCTGCACCACAAAGCCCCAGTTGTAAATAAATCATAGGGTGACTGTGGATGCAGCTGCAGTTTCCGCTTCCCTCACCTACCCTTGGTAAATATTTCTGCAAAACAGATGAAATTAGCTAGTGTAACAGATAAATAAAGAACAAGGTTTGCAGAACAAAGATTGTTACACAGCAGTAGAGCTTAAACACAACTGATAGCTCTGAGTTTCTGCTCAGCTGCCTGCCGATATCAATGATTTTCTGTTTTCATGAGACCCAGCACTTACAGCCCTGAAGGATGGGGGGGAAAAAGGATGGGAAAGCTAAGAAGTCCTCCAGACTATCTCTACAAGTGTTACTATTTAGGAGATGGGGGGAAAAAAAATATATCTGAATTAGTTTGTGCTGCATAAAGGACCACATCTGTGTAACACCCAACCTGCTACTCACGTGCGAGTTCCAGCAGATGTCTGCAGTTTATGAAAGTATGGCCATGTAAGTCATGTAGTGGCGAGTCATCAGCAAAAGGAAAAGCTCAGAGATTTGCTGCCCTCCCTAACAGTGTGTGAACGTCTCGGGAACCTTCTTGTCCTCTCTGAGGCGAAGAGCTTGCAGGGAGAGAGGCTTTCTGAGAGTGC
This sequence comes from Apteryx rowi, assembly GCF_003343035.1. NCBI lineage: Eukaryota > Metazoa > Chordata > Aves > Apterygiformes > Apterygidae > Apteryx > Apteryx rowi. The sequence continues at coordinate 633,241 of NW_020450707.1, forward strand.
TTTTAGGGATGCTGTCCCTCCTGGGTGGCATCGCAGCTGCTCTGGGCATCAGTGCCAAGTGTCTTCTGCGAGCACAGCTGAGCATTTTCTTGCATCACTCTGCTGAAAGTGCTTCCTGAAGACTCTGATTTTGACATCTGGAAGGTACCAAGAGATGGATGGATGTTGTTTGGGTTAAAAGCTAGAGCAAGGTTCCAGCCATACACTGTTGCTTATAGGTGATATAGTGATCATGCCTGACCTCTTTATGAAAGGTTTGTTGTCTTCTGTATTAAAATTAACAGCATGCTTGACTAAAGAATAGTCTTTTTTTCTTTTTCTTTTTTTTTTAAACATTTATTGCTGTGGCAATGGCAATTTTTCATGGTGCTAAGATAGATGCCATTAGGAAAAATCAATGGTTCCTAAAATATCTCTTTCCAGCTACAGAGTAGAAACTTCCATTCAACAGGTAATAAGCTGACTTTTTTGGATGAGTGTCATGGATAAAGTGGACCAAAATCAGAGTCAAACTGGAGCTAGCATTTACCTTTAGAAATGAAGCTAAACATACCAGTTTCTGTGCTAGAGAATGTGCAGCTGTACTTCTAATGGACAATTTTCATGACAGAAGGAAGCACTGCTGCCAGATTCTCTGCTATTGTGAATTGGGAGATTTCTACTGAAATCAATAGACCTCCACCCCAGAAGCTGGTGAAGTAGGTTGTTGTGCCTGCTCTGTGGAGGTAGACATTAACTGAGACTAAGTTTCAGCTTATACATACTACCACAGCTGCATGTTTCTCGTTCCTTCCTTCTGCTACCTTGTTGTGCTCTGAGCAGAAAGAAGCAGCTTCAGTTTCATTAGTCTCCTTGATAGACACGTCCCACCAAGACTTGAGGCAGCAGAAGAGAAAGCAATTGCTAAAGAAAAATAAAAGTAGGAAAGTTGCATTTTTTTTCAAAATTACTTCAGAGAGTGCTGCCATCATGGTTGCATAATATAATGTATTTGTCTGCTGTCCTTAATTTGCCGCCGCCTTCTTTCCTGTTTTTACAACTCTGGCCCACCATGACCCTGACTCTTCCATGCATTGCTCTGGTCTCGTGAAAAATAAGCTATTCCTCCCAAGATAGTTATAGTCTCCTTGTCTCGTGTGCCATGTGGCAAGATCTTTGTGCAACTCTTATAATGACATCCTCAATACTAGAAAAAGATGAATAATAAAAACTGCTGCCATTGGTCCCAGAAGGGCCTTCGAAGGAGGTTTGTTTCAGAATAATGAGTATGGAAATTCTGCATCCATAATGAACTGCAAGCAGTCTTCCAACTCACTCGTGCCGAAAATTCACACTTGCCTTTCCCATAACTTGTCACTTCTCTTTTATTATTATTGTTCAATATGTAAACAAGGCCAAGAAATTCTTTGTTCCTTTGTGCCACCTTACGTTTGCCCATTAATCCCAGTCTCCCCTCCCCCCCTTCCCACCAGTGCGCACAGGATTACACAAAGCAAAAGTCATTAATTTTTATCTCTGACTATCTGTAGGCTTTTTAATGTGGCCTGGCTTGCTTATGCACCACCAATTACATGTCATAAGTGCTTGTAGATGCTGAAGCAGTATCGCAGGCTGATGAATCACTGCCTGCTCCTCTGATTAGTATGCAAGGGGCTGTGCTCTTCTTTGAGCAGCTGGCATGCCAATGAGGATCTGGCTCTGCTGGTCAAGGCATCTGGACATGAATTCAATATGGATTGCTTTAATTAAATGGCTAAGCACACAAGGAGCTAAGAAGCAACTCCATCATTGAGTGAAACTTGAAAATAAAGTCGACATGAGAGTGTAGGTAGAAGGAATTGTTTAAACACCTGTTGTTTCACCTGTGAACCTTCAGGTTCCTTTTCCATTAATGAAGTTCTTGTATGTGGCTGAAATTCCTACATTAAGGTACTCTTTATAAAATAAGTTTTATCATTAAAAGTTTAGGAATCAAATCATCAGCAGACTTGATCTCATTTCTCCACTCTTTATAGGCTTTTTTTTATAATAATAAGATTATTGCCATTTGTGGAAGCAACTATTTTAAAGGAGGGATTAGGTAGGTGTATGCTGAGCCATTGCAAAGTGTTAACTAACTAATCGCCTCTGAATATGCTTGGCAGGGAGCAGGAGTAGGTGAGAAAAGAAAAGAATTAGAAAATACTTCCTGTGCTTGTTTTGAAAGTCTGTGGATTATATCAATTGATGAAATACTACAGGTATATCTTCTACAGTTATTTATCAGTCTTTACAAAGTGGAAATATGAAGCCTGTTCTTTATTTTTAGATTTTTTCCGGTCATATTTAGCCTTAATTCCTGCTCATACTGGTCATCAAATTATAGGTCTGATTAAAGGATTGCATCATTTTGAAAAATCATAAAATAAATTCGAGTTGTTTAGTTTATTGACTAAATAGCATTATGAATGAAAACATGGCCTTATCTCCCCTATGTGAAGTTAGGTTGCCAGACTCCTACCAAAAGAGCACCTTATCGCCTGGGTTCCTGCCAGGACTGCCGGAGTGACTCAAGCAGAATATGGATCTACTTTACCTTAAAATGACAGATGCCCTTTATTGTTCGGAAAACCTCCTGCAAAGGGGGAATGTGCAGATGTGGCTGTGCAGATGTAGAGATGCCCTTGAAGGGCCTCTTGTTCCCGCGGGGCTTTCCAGCTGCTGTCCCCCTTTCCCGTTTGCGTGCCCCGCCACTGCTGACCGTCGGTACACGGCCTGGGCGGGAAACCTCGCTCCCTTTGGAAAGGACCTGCTTTGATTTACTGCTCTGTGCCTACAGGCAAAGGGAAACCTGACTGATACAGGTGTGCGCGGGGCAAAGGGAGGTAGCAGATGAACTCTGAGGGGGGCTGCTGTGATGCCTTTTGGTTGGGAAATCACGAGTTTTGGTCTAAGCCGGGAGGCAGGTAGGCCTACCTCACGTGCTTAATGATTCCATGCGCTTTGGAGTTATTTTGCTCCTCAGAAGGCAACATGAATGCAGCTGTCATGGTAGCTTGACAGACACCAGAAGGTTTCTTTTCTTTTTTTCCCCACATGCATTTTACCATCCTTAGGAGCCAGTTACTCTCCCGTGTGTTTCAGGGAGTGGGACGAAGCTACTGTCTTGTCAGTAACAGAGGYGAAAAGAATCTTCCTCAGCCGTGACGCCTGGTGAGGTCACGGGACCTTCACGTTCTCCACCCTAGGAGCCGTGAGCAGGGCCTCCAGAGCTGTACCGATCACCAACCCGCCTAGCGGTATGACCGTAGCGAGTCCTGCCGCCGTCCTCGGTCTGCGAGGGGGAGCCGGGCGCGTGTCCCTGCAGGGAGGGCTTGGGGACGCGGGGCCAGGAGCTGTGCGGGAGTCAGCGGCGCCTCCTGGGCATCCCGAGAAGATGCGGAATCGCTGCAAACAAATGAAGGGCAACATGCTAAGGCAATAGCTGCAGCCAAGAGCGGGGAAAAGGAGGGCTTCTGCTTGTATGCGTGTTCATGCCGGTATGCTTTTTGTTTAACTGTTCAGTGATAAAAGAGTTAAGTGAACATAGTTAGAGTGCACTTGGCATCTTCAGGTCATTGGTACTCCAGATCACTAGTTTATCTAAATATGATTTTAAGCTAAAAATTTGTATTAAGGCTGTTGTGCAGGAAAAATACCAGCCTATTGGCTGTCTATAAAAAGCAATATAACAAAGCAGGCAAAATTAAAATAATCTGGGTTAAAGATATTTTTTCTCATGTTTTATATTTTCAGAGACTATCTCTTGTCTCTTGCATAATGTGCGTGCTTCAGAAACGAAAGAGATTCATCCTGTCCTTCATCTAAATGAGGGACAACTGGATGATGGGTTCCCCAACAGTATCACAATTTTCTGTGCTATCAGAAGGAGGAATTGAAATATGTTGAAATTAAAAGAATTGCAGAAAACACCAATAATACTGCTATGATGAGGCATTTTTCGCAATCTTGAGTATTCATTTTGACTAAGTAGATGTTGCACAATTTACTACTTGATACTTATTTACAAGGATTTTGATGAAAATGACAAACTACATGATTGCATTTCACTGCCGTAKCAGCTACTTTTTTTAATTTTATTTTTAACGCAATCAGTTTTATGTTGATAGACTCTCCAGTGAATTCTACCCCCCCCCGGCCGCAGTATTTTTTTTTTTTCTCCCCATTGCTTTCCAGAGGTCATTTTTTGAAGAGTTCGGTGCCCTCTGGAGCGCGGTACCAATGCGCTGAAACCAGTCGTTAGCTTATGAAGGCGAATTCTATGTCAAAACCAAATTTACTTTATCACGTCTGTACCCGTCGCCCATCTCGGACGYGGATCTAGGCCGCTGCTTATGCTCCTGCCTTGTTCGCCCCGGAGGGAAGCTCTGGTCGTCGGCTTGGTTCCCCTTCCCTCCTCGCGCGGCGGGCGGACGTCCGGCCCAGCTCCCGCCGCCGCYGGGGGCTTGCGCGCGCCTGCAGGGTCCTGTACTGAGTGCAGCCCCCTTTACTCTCATCATTTTATTAGTGGACCTAAGGTATGTTGCCATGTGAACAAGTCATCACGTCGCCATGGCAACCAGCCGGATTGCAGCGCACCAGTCTGAGGAGTGGACTCTTTTTTTCCCTTTTTTTTTTTTTTCCCCCCTCCTTTTTTCTGGTCAGTGCTGCTGCTTTTGTTAAATTTGCTGAAGGGCTCACAATGGGAGGATTCGGGCCGCTTTATCGAGCAGCTTTTCATTTAAACCGGCRAGTTGTTGTATAAACAGCGAGGCCGGTGTGCCACCAGCCCCGCTTTGAGGGCCGCCTTGACGAGGGCTTTGAACCGGGACCCCGGCGCGTTCCGCCGCCCGCTCGGAACTGAGCCGATTACGCGTCTTGGCACCTCTCCGACTCCGCTGCGCGCTCCTCCTCTGCTGCCCGCCGTGGGCATCCCCGGCGCCCAGGCGAGGACTGGGTGACCTGCGGACGGCCCTTCACCCCTGCTCGCAGCCTTTTTTCCTTTGGAGATCTCCGTAGGGCCGAGATTAGACACACGGAGAGGTTTGATTTTTTTTTTTCTTCTGTGCCCCACGTAACGTAGGCAGCTTCCAAGACCAAGCAGCGGGGGCGGAGGAGGAACATGAAAAGACAAATGATTCGGGCATTCAGACACCAGGGCCTTGCGAGCCGTGCGCGTGCATCGGGACCTGGAGGAATGGTAGCAGAACGCAGAGTACAGCTGAGAACACTGTGGGGAAAACATGCAAATAAAATACGGCTATTAAGCCTCAACTGTGAAACAATATTTTATACATTTAATTCTAGTAATGCAACTCTTTTTCCCTGAAACTATCTCAAAAGTTATAGGCTGGGATGGGGGGGTTCATTCACAGCCACTTTACAGGTGCATCTTTTTATATCTGCACTTTATACCTGCATGCGCCCCAGGTGTGTCACGGAGAGCTCATAAGGAAAGTGGCTCCTGTAGAATTTCCTGAACTTGCCTAGTAGCCTGCAGGACGGCAGCGGAGATCCTGAGCTGCTGCAGAGTTACAGTCATGTAACCTCCATGGAGCCTTCAGCTTATCGAGATCTTTGTCCGATATGGCCCTATTGCTTCCCCATGAGTGAATCAAGCAGGAAAGAGTAACATCAGAAATAAAGCAGAGAAGGACTGCCCAAAGTGTGTTTGTACAAGGAGGCAGTCCCTATCCCAGGAATGCGGTGCTGGTGGCTTGGCTTGATGCGTTAATGCAAACGAGATACCAAATGCCATGCAAGAGGCTGCTGGTTTGCTCTGTGCGTGAAGAGGAGGGAAGAGGAAGGTGGAGATGTTGGCTGGGTGGTGGTCTGGTCCCCGCTTGTTTGGAGGATTATGTGAATAATTACTTACAAAGTCTATAATTTCAGTGCTGTTCTATAGCACCTCAGCAAAACCAAAAGAAATCATCTTACTCTTTCTGCAGTTAATGGTCCTGTGCTTGTGCTGTTCGTGCCAGTGCAAGGTATGTTTTTTATATATTGCTCATATCAGTCATCCGCTCAGCAGCGCTGCTCACTAGCCCTGTTTAAATGAACGTGCACTGATAGATGGATAACACAGGACGGGCTCCTGCTCCTGTAGTACTCGTACTCATTTAGGCAGGCAATTGGTAAGGTGAATCGCCCTCCGTAGGCAGCAGGGATCATTTCTTCTTTGTGCATAAAATTACAGCAAACAAGCCTCAAATAACACAGGACACTTTCATAATTGATTTATGCGAGGACTCTGAAAGTTCTATTACCTTTTGTTTAGCTCAGGGGGCCTGACTCTGAGCAATCCATTGCTGAAACTAATTACAAGATATAATTAAACTGTGACACGAAGATATTATACCGTTAGTTTACTAATGACACCGCGAAGCTGTACCACCAGCACAGGACAGTGATTATGCTTCATTCATTATTTATCCGTTTGCTAAATGAGACGCTGACATTTTCAAAAATTACTTTGAGGTTTCTTAATTGTCGGCAGCAGGATGGACTAGAAGGAGCTCTCCTTCCTCTTAGTTACTTATCTAAACCTCAGATGTATTATTAGCAAAAAATAAATAATAAATAAAATACAACACTCAGCCTTTCTGGTCATTGTTCTTTCTGAAACTGGGAGTTGCAGCGTTTCTGAGCGCTGATGTCAAGTGATGAAAAATAAGTGTCTTCAGGAGAAATTTTTCTATAGCACTTTATGCCATAACCTGGGTTAGCTCAGAGTACTCTATACGAATGTAATGTCAAATTTCAAGTGGTTCAGTGCCAACTGGAGAAAACTGCCCCGTGTCTTCTTTTGGGCTTCTTAAAGAATCTGTTTGCATGTTTGACTGTTACTGTAATAACCTTTTTGTACTCTATTGATCAGTAAATGAATTTGTCCATTAGTATTTTTAAAATGGAAGTATTTACCTTGGAAAAAGAAAAATGTCGCGCAGAAGTATTATAATTGGCACAAAGTAGAATAGGTGCTACCCGTGGGATGGGAATTTGTACGAATGGCCTCTCTTCCGTCTGTTTTGGTGTTGGGACCTTTCTCTGGAGTCCAGCAAAGCTCGGTGCTGTAGCACTCGGCTGACAGATGAGCCGAACAAGAAAGCCTAGCTCCTCCTCGGAAGAATTCACCACCTGCTAAAGCCGGCATCGTACTAAGGCCGGAGATAAAACCTGCAGTATATTTGTCTGCACCTGAAGGAGTGTATTTTGTGGACAGGGTTTATTTACAGCTCGTCATATCTGTGTAGCAATCTTGTTTTTCTGTGTTATAATTAACGTGGGAGTCTTGCTTATATATTCTCAAAAAAGATTAATTTACTAGCTTGAATATGACAAATTCTGGCGTTCCCTGTTTATCCCTCCTTCTTTCTGTTTCCATCTCTCTCTCTCTGCCTTTCCACCGCCCCCTGTTCGCTGGATTCGGAGAGGCGGAAGGTGCATTTGGCCCCGTCTGGCCACTAACCTCTGGGTAACCTCGCTGGTAATGCAGTCTGCTTGCTTTCATCAGAGGCACCGCCGGACAGCTTAAGACAAGGTTTAATTTCTTCTGAGTGTAATGGTATCCGGCATCTATAATTATGCTATTTTCTCTCCTGTGCTGATTAAATACGATTTACCCAGAGAACTAAATGATGAATATTTGCGTGCAGTGTGTTGAACCAGTAGCTGGTAAAATAGCCGTAATAAATAAACTTGTAAGAGGGGAAGAAAAAGGGAGTTATGAGTTGGGTAACATTAGCAGGTGCAAGAAGAAAGGAAATGAGATTAACACTAGAGGCAGGAGAATATTTCTAGTGCTTTATAAAAAAAGCCGCAAGTCCCAAGTTTGGATTTCCTTCACTTTCTTCCAGTTCAATGTGAAACATTTTAGGTCAGGATTTTCCGTTGTTGTTGTTGTTGAGTGTTTTTGTTGTTTGTTTGTTTGTTTTAAGAGCACTCCAGGACGTGTTCTGATTTTATTATGTGTGAGAGTGGTGAACTTACATGTATTTTTTGTTTTAACCCCTGAAATTTAAATTGGGAAGTGTCCCGGGAGGGCTGTGGCTTCTGCAGAAGCATGTTGTGGTGGTCCCAGACGTTCTGTAAATCAGAAATGCTGTGGCCGGTGGCACTGGCCAGTAAGCAAGTGTGTGCAGTGTTTGGAGAACAGCAGAATATTTCTATACTTCTGTTTTCCGCTATTCCTTATGCTGTGTTAGAGGAAGGTACAAGAGAGATTGAGAGAAAGATGGTGGGGTTGCAGTTCAGCTCTCCATTTTTTCTAAAGTGGAATCGAACGGCAGTTCAGGAATGAGTTTGAAGGAAACTGGGTGACTAAGTCCATGGGAAATGTTTCACGGTCTCCGAGCAGGCTTCAGAGAAGCCCAGTGATTGCAATTCTTTTACGAAAATGTCAGGAAAGAGATTCAGAGGACGTTAGATGAGTAACGAGTGCTCCATGGAGCCCGGAAAGGAAGCGGGAGCTGCGAAGCTGCTCGCTTTGCTGAAGTGGCTCTCGCTATTGAATTTACGCTGACTCGCGTCCTCATTTCAGATTAGATCTGGGCCGTTCTGGTGGGGCCGCAGAGCTGAGCCGGGCTGCTGAGACTGCCAGCCCCAGCCCGAGGGTCCTCGGAGCAGCTGGCGTCTCTCTGCAGGACTGACTTCGCGGAGTAACCAGGCAGGGCTCAAAGAGCCTGTTTAGAGACGGAGTGTGGAGCCCCGCACCCGTAGCATGAATCCCTGAGACGGCGAACGTGGGCTTCCTGAAACGCTGCTTTTGTAATGTCACTGAGCACATGTGTAGGTGGAAGAGCAGACAGACTCTTTTAAATCTTTCTGTAGTCCTCCTCTCAGCAGATTCTTTGGAGCGTATTTTTTACGCAGGTATTATGTTTCAATATATAATAACAAAAAAAAGAGTATTGTTTAGCTGCAAAAAATGGGAAAAAAAGAGCCATAATTTTTCTGAAACTTGAGCTTTTTTGAATTAGATTGCGCATGTTCCTTGTCTTTGCCCTCACTTCCATGATGCTTCCATAGCTCCTATGTATTGTATATACCTTTCCCCCCCTCTTTTTCTCCATTATCCACTTTTTCCTGAAGACTTGCTGCTTTTATTTTCTTTTAAGGTTTGAACTTCATGCTGCATTTTGGAACAGAAATGGAACAGAATTTTTTGGAGGTCCTATTCATGATGAAATATTTTCTAGGTTATTGGTTTTGGAGCATTTTTTCAGGAGTTTAAATTGTTCTTATTCCTGCAGTCTTGTACCTCAAGACAAGTTAGACTTTTCTATGACCCTCTTGATCCTGAGTTGCAGGGAGTGGGAGAATTAGTGAAGATGCAGATGACTGCAAACTGACCAAGAGTTTACAGCCAGTTTGCTATTAGATCAACATGACCCGTCCTTTCAAACTAGATGCAAGGATGCTAGGATGCTGGTTCTACCTGTGAGCAAAAAGATCAGTTCAGTGACTTTTTGAGGCCCTTTTCAGACCTGTTTTCTATTACTTTAACCGTAGAAATTCTAGTCATAGATTTCTGTAATCTGTTAGTGAACTAGATGCAAAAATAGTTTGAACAGTATTAATTGAAACACCTCTTCCCCCAATTTAAACTTGGGAGACCTAGGAAAATTTGTGTGCATCTTGACTTATGTATTTCTTTGGGGAAAAAAAAATGTTTTAACTAGACTACTGGATGAGAAAATCTAGACTCCTGTCTAAGTGTGAATGGAAGAGAGCTGTATGGCTCCATCAGATATGGGAAAAGTGCATTTGGGTTGAGCAAATGCTGCATCTGTGTCCCTTCTATGGGTCCCTCAGCCAGTTCTGTTCCATGCCTCTGATATTTCTCCAGGTTTTTTATTACTATTGTAGGAATAGCATGCTTTAGCGTTTTTTTCTAGCTCCCTTCTCCCCCTCTGCCCCCCCACCAGTGAACTGCAAGACCCTAAATATAGGTCACCCCGAGCAATTAGGGAAGAGTTGCTGTTTCTGAAAGATATTCAGCAGGCAGGAAGCCCAGTTTCCAAATGAGTTATCAGGTGATATGATGTTTGGCCTCAGTCAGAGTGATTGACAGGGGGCCTGCGTGTTCACAGATACATTATTTAAACATGGTGAGATATAAGAGATCTTCTGCACTAATTACTTCGAAGGCTGTATTAATCACAAGACACTTTAATACCCAATCAATACTTGCATTTGTCAATGACCTTGTAAATCTCCTCCACTTTAACACTGCTCTGTGGCAAAAGCATTTACTCAACATTTTTGGGGTATGAAAGATCTGGGGTGGCGTGTTTCATATTGCTTGTTGTTCAGTAATATGTATTTAACAGAGTCTCAATTCCAGTGCTGAAAGTTCAATTTTAAAGGCGGAAAGAGGAAGAGGACAGATGTTAAGGCTACCACATAATCATATTCTAACTACAGCATCATCATTTCTGGTGTGAATTGGGCAACAGATATGCTTCAGAGGACGTTACCCTGCGCAGAGAGGCTAGGGGAACAGGTCTGACAGTGTGGAATCAATATATTCTGACTTCACTTGAAGTCTGGACAATAGAGTGACCTAATGGTGGACCACTGACACATTTAGTATATTATACGTTAGTGCTGGGCATGGACATACTAATGTGAAGATACTGGAGTGCTTACCCTAATGTCTTTTAGATGTAAGGAATGTGAAACCAGGTACTGCCATAAAAAGAAAATAAAATAATGTCTTCAAATTAAGATAAGATTGCACTGCAGCCCATACAATATTCAGAAGTGGAAAGCAGAGAGTCATTATTCTATTTTTATACGAGGCTCTGAGCTGAAAGAGGGAGACTGAGAGGATAAAAGTTTGGTGCACTATGATCTCCTCTCTAGCTGGGACCGTTTCTCATAATCTTTTTACAGAGGTAGACCATATTAAGTTCATTTTTTACTAAAATGTTAATACTGCTGTTTGAGCAGATATTTCTCATATTCCCAATTGAATTGTACAACTAATAATAGTTTACCTACTTGGGGTTTTTTTGTTGTTTTGGGGGGGGGGTTGTTTGTTTGTTTGTTTTTTAGTATTTTTTGTGATCTTACCAGTACTTTACTGAAGTCCTATATGTTGTAACCAGAAAACAAAAAGTAAAGCCTAGGTTGCTCAGGTAGATCACAGAATCATTACRTTTGGAAGGCACCTCTGCAGATCGCCTAGTCCAGCACCCCTGCTCTCATCGCTGAGAAGAGTCTGGCTCAGACTTTTTTACTTCCTCCCGTTAGGTGTTTATAAGATCCTCTCTTTAGACTTAACAATCCCAGCTCTCAGTCTCTCCTCTCATCGTATATGACAGATGCTCCAGTCCTTTAGTCATCTTCATGGCCCTTTGCTAGACTCACTGCAGCAGGTCCATGTCTTTCTCAGCCTGGGGAGCCCAGAACTGGTCACAGCACTCCAGATGCGGCCTCACCAGTCCTGAGTAGAGGGGAAGGATTGCCCCCCTCAGCCTTCCTCATGCAGCCCAAGATGCCGTCGGCCGCCTTTGCCACGAGGGCACGTTGCTGGCACATGTTCAACTTGTCATCCACCAGGACCCCCAGGTCCTTCTTTGCAAAGCTGCTCTCCAGCTGGTTGGCCCCCGGCCTGTACTGGTGCATGGGGTTATTCCTCCCCGGGGGCAGGACTCTGCGTTTCCCTTTGTTGAGCTTCATGACTTTCCTGTTGGAACGTGTCTCTAGTCTGTCAAGGTCCCTCTGAATGGTGGCACAACCATCTGGTGCATCAGACACTCCTTCCAGTTTTGTATCATCTGCAGAAGCGTGCTGAGGGTGCGTTCGGTCCCATCGTGCAGGTCATTAATGAGATGTTAAACAGTACTGGCCCTGGTATCAACCCCTGGAGTATGCTCAGCATTGTTTTCCAGCATTCCACACTAATAACACAAGATCCTCACGTCAATTGCAATTTCTTTTTGCATGGAATTCCCATTGGTGATTGTTACAACATTTCTCCTTCCACACTGTAACCTTGATATCAGATCTGCAGTGCAAAATTTGCAGATGTTTAGACCATTTCATTAGTCTTTCTGTATGACCATTTTATCTAAAGTAACAAAGACTGATTTCATAGAAAACTTCCTTTACTGGGCTGAGTACTCTTGCCCCATCTCGGGCACAGCCGTTTGGGCAGTGTTGTGGATGGCACGCACACCCATGTTGCTGTGTCTTCCTGTTCCACGTGCACTGTTCTCTGCATAGCAGTTTTATCTTTAGATTCTTTTCTATAGAATCCTTCTGAAGAAATCTTCCTGCAGCATGCAAAAACTGCCTTCCTCCCATTCCATATTGCCCCTGCCTGTAGTCACTGCTGTCATCTCTAAAGCTCAGCTGCAGGGAGGTGAGTTTAGTGCTTTCCTTCTGCTCTCAGGCCATTTTTCCTATGCTTCTTTTTTATTATTTTATTTTATTTGTGGTCCCTGTCATTCTGCCGGGGCAAAGGGGTAAAGAGATTTGACACTAAGTGCGGGGAAATGCTGTATCTGGAATCTATCTTCCAGACGGCAAAAGAATAAAAATTCATGGCAGGACAGCAGCTGCTGACACGTTCCCAAAGACATATTGCAGGTAGCATTATTTATTGTGGCACGGAGTTCATAGAAGTGCTACCTCAAAGCACCCTGAGAGATCCTAAAAAGCCCATCTCCCATCAGGTAAGGCAGATTTATGATGGCTGCTGGTGGAGGGGGTCAGGCAGCACAGCGCAGGAAGCAAGCTCCTTGCTGGAAGCCTGGCTTCTCTCTTAACGTATTCAGGGCAGTTTGATTGGTTCAAAGGAGGACTTCAGCCTGTAATGTTGACCATAAAATTGCGGTGACACGCTGCCTTAGATAAGGAGTGCTGGAGGGAGGGGACAGGGTGGTTTCTGGGAGCAGAAACACTAGGGGCAAGCACATGCACTCGTATTTTAGGTTAATATAGGAGAAGGAAGAGTGGGGGCTGGGGATAGGGACAGATTGATGGTCTCATGAGAGAAAGATGTACTCCTTCTGCTGGAGACTGATCTGAGCATGCAATAATATGTTAAGGCTGAGGCACACCAATTTGACCTCAGTTTTGTCTAAGACAGGAAAGGAAGAGGCTGTCTCTCAACCCTGCAGGCTTGAGCAGGTGTCTAATAGGCTCATCAGTGGCCAGATTAAAATAGTGCTATCCCACCAGGCCACCCAGCTAGCTGACCCTGCAAGCAAAGGGCCCACAGGGTGACCATGGGCTGATAGCACAACTTCTGCCACGGTCTCTGGGGCAAAATAGCAGTTTCCTTGGAATCAGCCCCCCTGTTAACTGCCATGCAATGTCTACRAGTGCTTGGCTGTACAAATCTAATACCATGCGAGGCAGGAACCTAGTTCACCGATCATGTTTGCAGTAATAGGCAGGGCAGACATGTTCCTCATTGGCTTCCACCATGTCTGCTGTTATGTGCTTTTCTGCTAATAATTGGTTAGCGCATTGAAAATTACTAGATTTTCCTGAACTGGAGTGAGTTTGAAGCAGCTCTGCAGCTTTGAGCTGAAGTTCAGAGCTCATTCTCTGAAGGCCCTGCGTGACTAGGCAACGGGGTGCTGACCTTTACTATTCTAGGTCWTGGATTTGAATTTCACATATGGTAAATAAATTTTATTATCTGAAGGATCAGTGACCATCTTGAAATGTAGAGGGAAGTTCTCTGAGCATCTTTGTCAGTATTTGCTTCCACCTCATCTTTGGTTTCAGTTATTGGACATATCAGGAGAGAAATACGCATACTTGTGGAAAATGAAATAAAGTGTTCAGGTCATAAATTGGGTATATTTTCAGGAAAGTATAAATATATGGCATCTTTGTAACTTTCTGTGCTGTATCTGTTCAGCTGCTAAACTGAGAAATATTGACACCCGTTTTTTTCCTGTGTTAATTCAATTGAAAAGAAGCAAAAAGCTAAATAAAAAAAGAATAGCCCTTCCTAGAGGCTGGTGACCTAAAATTACCTCAAGGCATTTTTCTGCATATTATATGAACTTTGTCTGCTCTTCTACACCTCTGTTGTCTCATTGCTCTTCTCTCACTGTGGGTGAAATTTGGATTGTAAAGAATTCATTTGCTTTCACAGAATGATATTGCAAGTTCCATGGACAATCAATGTTGCTTCCTGGGCAGTTAAGCAAACTGTGACTTTGTTATTGTGTGGGGCTTTAGGAATGAGTTTGACAGTATATATTCTCTCAGTGCTCCTAGCAACCTTATACTGGCCTGTAAACTTCAGAAATGTTAAAGACTTTAGAGGTCGTTAAAGACCTCTCTCAAACTATGCAAATATATTAAAGATGCCTGATTAAACCCTGAACGCTTTCTGAACATTACTTCCTCCTTCCTCTCGTCTGTAGTCCCTGTTTTCTCAACTATCACAATTTAAGTACAAAGAAGAACTCATACCTGCAGCTTTTGGAGTAACACAGCAGTCAAAACAACAAAAGCAAAGCAATAGGAAGCAACCACAAAAAAATTGTATGATATTAGCTATGTTAAAAGCAACAGTGAATTTGCTATCTGAGTGCTCTTCCTAACTCTRGCTCTCCCCATCAAAAATAGATTCTTCTTGCAGCATTCCCGGATAAAAGAAGATTTGGGTTCCTTAACRCACAGAGATATTTGTGAGCAGTGGTACAGGATCCAGTATGTCTTTTGTAATTAGAGGTTTGGGGGGCCTCCCTTGGTGATGGTACAAGTTGGGCGGTTTTCTCTTGTCTTCTCCCTCTCCATTCACACTGTTACGCATCTGGTTCAGAGTTAAAGGAGCCAGGTCTTTGCCTCTAACTCATCTCACCTGCCTTTTCTAGCATTTGCTGTTGTCGAGATTGTTCCTTTCCGAGTTCCAGAGCTGAAATGTATCACCCAGCTGCTATGGGGTGGAAAACACTGATGGCTCCGTAGTCCTCATGGTGACAGCGTGGACCCCGAGTGCTCACCCTGCCTCTACACCCTGCGGTTCCTCCTCAGTGTGCCGTAGTCCATCCGCAGAGGCCAGCGCTTGCCCCTGCGGATACAGAACGGGAGGAAGCTATAAGCAAACATTTCCACTGTCTCCTTTTTTTCCAGGCTAGCTGGAGGTTATCAGGGCCAGAGGCTGCTTTCTGGCTTCATAAACCTCTTGCGTTATTCGGAGTCATGATTCTGTTATTCAACTGTCTGTGCTTTTCCTTGGGACAGCTAATCCCTCAGTGTGACTAGTGGAAGCTGCAGTATTGATTTCTGTGTCTTTCTAAACCGCAGTTGTGTTCAATGCTTGTTAGACATCTGAAGGAATATCCATTGGGCTCTGGGGGCAGTCAGAGAGTGGACCTCGGTCAACCGCACTCAAAGAAGTTTCCATCAAGTTTCTGGGCAAGCCAACAGGAAGGGCTAAAAGGCGCAGGAAGGGGGGAGTCTCTAACCCCTGCAAAACTCCTGAAGGATTTAAACTGGGATGGCACTTTTGAGTCTCACTCCCTTATCATTGATAAAATAGCATCTTGGTGTAATTGGGTCAGAGGGTTTGAAGGTCCATCTGAAGACATGCCAGGATCCTCAGAGAAAGGAGACTTTTTAATACAGTGTATATATTTGTCAAGTTATGCATATTGAGGTGAAGGGGGATCCAATGTTGTGTTGGCAGTGTTCTGTGCCACTGTAAGTCACCAGAGGTCCCTGAATTCAAGGAATCCTGTTGGTAGAACATCCATGGTGCTCTCTGGAAAGGTATTTTTGCTGGATCAGTCAGATTCCCAGTCTTCAGGGTCTGGTGTTCTGCCCGCTTTATAAGACTGTTAGTCTTCAACATATCCAATTCCTGTATTACCTTAGGTCTGAATAGCTCCTTTATGTGGAGGGAGAGTTGCATGATTAGGGAAGGTTATGCAGACATTGAAATTGAAGCTTAGAGCTTGGATGAGAGGGCTGAAAGAGACAAAAAGAAGGATTTAGCATATTTTTAATTAAAATAACAAGCTGGGACCTGTCACTACACAGATTCCTTTGTATCCTGCATTCCTTTCCCTCTTTCCATCTTTGACTTTTCACATTGCACAGTGTTGGGGTAGGAAACGTGTTTTCTTCTGATTAGCCTAGCATACTTTGAGGGCTAGCATTGTCTACGTAATAATGAAAAAAACTAGCATTGCAGTCTCACTGCTGTCCTACTCCTATCTGCCTTCATCATGAGATATTTAGCACTTAAAATGATTGCACTTAGCACTTACATAATACTTAGGGCTGTTCGCAAATTAATCCTCCTACCTCTTCTGAGATCAAAATTGGTATGTCCATTTTACGGATTAGGAAACAGACATAGAGGTATTAACTGATTCATCCAAAGAAATGGAAGGAACTGGTGGTAGGAGCTGGATTATGGCATTCTGCATAAATACTTACACAAACCTTATAATTTGCTACTGTAAGATGCTAAAACAATTAAGAAAAGTGGCTAATGTGTCACGTGCTTTGTCAACATTAAGCTAGAAATTAGTAGATTAAGCCAGATTTTGCTCTGTAAAACATGCAGAAGCTGGTCTAAAGTGAACCTATCAATCAAAATGATGATGATTGTATCACATGATTTAAAATATATGTTCTAACAGTGGCACACACCAGAAAAATAGGTTTCTTAAGTGAAGCCTGATCCTCCATCCATGTAATTTGAACATAAAACCTAGAAAAGAAGCAAAGCAAAATGAAGTAATTGCCAAACACAAATTTTAATAGATCTAATGCTCTGGAGGATCTCTGTCAGGGGAGTTGAATTTGGATTTGTTTGTACAGATGAGACTAAATGGCACTTTATCGCTGCTACAGAATTGTTCCACGAGCTGTGTCTATTGTGCGAGGTATTTTCTGTTATGGTGCAGTCCTGCAGAAGTTGACGTATTGATGGAGCCTGAAGAAGGCTTCCTGAGGAGTAACCTTCTACTTTCTCTTGTTTGCCCTTTTTTCACCTCTCCTGCTCAAGTCTTATGTTTTGTGTGTTATTTGCTTTACTAGTTCATCAGTTAACCCAGTATGTATATAAGCTGTTGTGTACAGGAGCTTTTTTCTTATCTATAAAGACAGATGCACGCTGTAGTATGCAGCACGCGGTAGTATCCGGGCTCAGCAGGCCAGGTGAAAGAGGGAACCTAAATTCTGTGGCTCAGACTTTAGCATTACTTTAGATTTTCCCTGTCTGTTACATATAGTCGTGAGGTAACTCTGAGTTGTTCTGTAAATTGCGCTGATCATGGCTAATGTTCTTTCCCTGCCCTGATTTCACCTCTTCTTCTGCCATTAATAATAGATTCCCTATCCCTTCTAGCTTTACAAATGCCAGTCAGCTTTTTTCAAGCCTCTCAGCTGTCTGTCAGACAAGTAACATGTTGAATTAGGTTTTAAATGGCACCACGATGTTCTGATCCATTTGGGTTATTCAGGAGATGCTAGTAACGCCAAACACGCTCCACACTGACCCGGAGTGAAAGATGAGAGGCTACCAAGGGCTCCACGTCTGATAACGTGATAGCAAAACAAAGCAAAAATGAGCACGTTCAGCCCGTCGCTCTCTCCTGAAAGTTTTCCCACACTGGTATTATCTCCACAGACAGAATCTGGCAGCTTCCTTAATGCCCTGCTCGTGTTCGACGCAGCATTGATGCAAACTTTTCTTGGAAAACAAGTGAGCCTGGGCGTGCGTGGTGCGCTGTGTCCTGACAGGCCGACGGTCGGGACCGGCATACCTGTTTGCCGGGGTGATGAGCACGTTGCGATGATCGTGCATCCGCGGGAGGTGGCAAGAGGTGAGAAGAGCAGATGTCGTCTAGATTTCTGAGCTTCATGGGGAGAGAGCAGATCTCTTCTAACCAGCTCTGTGGTGAAAGTAGTCAGGTGTTGGGTTTTTTTCTTGGTGCTGCCAGAGTACAAGCTTTATGTTCTCTCTACTATGTATTCCTGGAGAACTATCGTATGATCTTACAAACAGTGAAAATCCAAAAAGGCCCCAACCGGAGGGCAGTGAAGAGGGAGGGCAGAATTATTGTTATTCCCGAGTTTCTGGAGCACAAAGCTGTGGCTTTCAAGATGACTGGCCTTTTTCCCCTCCTGTTTTCACTGGGCCAAATTCAGACTTAGGTGTTAGCGGGTGCAGCTCTGTAAAAATGCTGAGATGCTGCACCTGTCTATACACCTCATTTTGGCCTTAAGGTCTTACCCTTTCCCAAATTCATCCAGGTGGGAAACAAAATAGCTGCTATACCCAAAGCTGGTGAAAAAACCCAGACGCATGGCCAAACAGGATTCAACAAACCTGACTTAGCTTTTCATGTTGTTTTTCTTTATTTAAACCACTTAAGACTACTTGCAAATTTATTAATCCATTTTCATGTTCCCTGAACATAATTCACAGTTCTTTTGACATTCAGATGTGTCCTGTGTGTGTGTGTGAGTGCTATTAATGTTTCTTTGTGATCACAGCACAGTTTTATATTATATTCTATARCAGGTGGCCTTGACCAGACTATCCTGGGTTTTCTTTTCAAGATCTGATGCTTTTGGATATTAATAGTTTAGCCGCAAAAGATCTTCATAGCTCTGATCAGAGACTGTCGTTCTATTTTAATATTCGTGTAGTACCATCGATGAGTGGGTGGTYGCTCTTGGTTGTCACTTCTGCTCCCGCTGTACGGGAGCAAAAATAGCCTCAGCCATATGCACAGGTCAGGGAGGTGGCGCAGCTGAGGCCGGGCAACTCGCCGCTCCGCAGGCGCTGGTGTGCACCGGTGCGGGGGGCCCGGAGACATGGGGCGAGCGCGGGCGGCCGCGCTCCTTTCCCCGCTAGCGGCGGGCCGTGGCACGCAGGCGCGACGGGCTGAGCATCCCCGCGGCACCGCCGCCGCTCTCGCGCTTGGTGTTCGCGCTCCGAGGGTGCGCTCCCGGTTCCCTTGCCACGACTCCGATCTCCTTTAGCCGCGTGGCCCTTCGCGTGCCCCGTTTCAAGCAGGCACGCGGCGGCGGCGACCTGGTGGAGCCCTTCCTGTCTGTCGGAGCCGCGCTCTTATTAAGGCTCCCCCTCGCTTATATCTRTTACTTCCTTCCTTTCTGAAGGAGTCAGCTTGATTCAGTACTTTGGGGACTTGGTGACATTAATGTATGTTTTATGTAACATGGAGTCATTATTAACAGAATACTAGATCATAAAAAAGGTATAACCGGAGCCAAGGAGGGTTTTTCCCCTTGAAGATAATAGCCGTCGCGCTGAAGAAGAGGGGCAGAGGTCGGCGAGCGGCTGCCTGATTGGGCGCTCGCRCTCTGCATTGACATTTCTGCAGTTTCATCAGAAAGTCTAAATAATCCATGTGAAAACTGAGGGTTATTTACAGAAGATATATACGCACTGCGTGAGCCTGTGAGATACTGAAGACATAATCTTGGCTCTTGGTGCCTGCTTTTTGTACAGCGATACCCCCGCTGCTGCTGCTCTTGACGTACAGACATATACAGCCCGCGAGCCAATTCCTGCAGCTGGGTGGGCAACTGGGGGAATAGATGGAAAAAATGCAAGAATCCGAGAACATTAAAATGCAAGCAGTCAATGGTTTCAGGGAGAGGGGGGGAGAAACAGGTAGGCAGGATGAGTTAGTTGGGCGCTGCTCTGGGAATGGGTGGTGGGAAGAAGGTGAGGTGCCCTGAGCTCGAGGTCCGAGCTTCCTTGGGCATGGAGGGGTTTCAGGGCTCCTTATTCCGGGCTGCTCTCCTTCCTCTGCCACCCCACCCGCTCCCCCAGCTCACACAAAATCTTTTTATATTCTGTGTTTTGAACATACGCTTTCTWTAAGCCAGCAAAAGGGTTAGCTAGAACTCAGATGCAGTTTGTGGAGAGCCCTGACCCGAAGACCTTGCAAGGAGAAGGAGCCGAAGTCACCTGGAGGCTTCGGCAGTCTGCAGAGCCGCCCCGAGTGCCGTCCCGCGGCCCTGGCCCGTGCTTCGCCTTGCGTCCTTCCTGCCACCCTTCTGTGCCACCAGAATTACCAGCCAGTTCATGTGTTCCTGATCGCCATGCAATCCTGTACTTTATTGTCAGTTTTTAAACTGATACTTGTTTACGAGCAGCTGAAATGCCTGATGTGCTTTTTAGACCTCTGTTTTAATATTTTTGCATTTGTTAGTAAATTGGTTTCGTTTTATGTAAATTGACGTGTGATTGTTTGGGGAGGGGGGGAGGATTTGGGATGTTTTCTCTAAAGGCTTTATTAAAGAATCATGCACTCTTATAATCATATAAAAGAAATAGCAATTATACTGTGCACAGCACGACAGCTCCTTTTCACCTCTGTTTCAGCAACACATGCAGTGATATATTATAATATGCAATGCRGGGTAGCATGTGCCTTGCAGTGCAGTAACGGTGCAGCCGCCAGCAGCGACGCTCGTCCTCCCGTCCTGAACCCACGGCTGCAATGGCCTGATGCAGGTGGACGTGAGGCATCCGCGTACCCGCTGCGTATGCAGGTGCTAGTGGACTAAGAACGTCTCTGTCCTGGGGTTCAGCAAGGACACGCACGGTTTCTCGTAGTATGCCGCGAACCAGTTCTTGAAAGAGTTCAGACTTGTATGGGGYCAAAATCTTTGGATGTCCCCTGTCTTGAAAGTCTCCAGTATGAGCTGTTTAAAGAGTGGATGCTTGTACATAAGTTGTCAAGTTGGTTTTCATATTAGGGAGCCCAAGCCCAAGCACATCCCGCTCTGTGGACATCGTCATGGGCACTGARTTTTATTATTAATATTTTTAAAGAAATACTAAATGAAGTGAATCTTCTTGGCTACCTCTTTAGCTCCATTTCTATTCTAAAAACATGTTGGCAGCTGAAGGCTTYTAACTTTTCTCCTCTTCTGTATACCTAATGGTTTTCTTTTATGTCKTCTTTTCGTTTTATTCCTGAACGGGACGCAGCTGTGAGCACGGAGCGCAGGAGCTCCCCGCGGCACGGCAGGCGTGCTGGGAGGGCTGACGTCAGGCCGCGCAGGCGGGGAACCTGCCTTCCTTGCCGGTTCCTTGCGTTTCTGCTGCTGTCGGACATACGARAACGCTGCCTGTGTTTTCTCCCTTCTCTCTCACCGGTTTACCTTGCAGTGGAAGTATAAAGAATTAATTTTCTGATTAATCTTCCGATAATCTTCAGAAATCCTTTATGTTAAAGGAAGAAGAAAGAGCTGGTTTTGTGCGGTTAAACTGGCTGTAAGAATTTTAACAAAATGATACTTGGCTTTTGGGTTCAGTAGTCAGGCTGGGACATCAAGAGATACCCTACTCTAGCTTTGGGTGTATGCGAGTTTAGATGTGGTGTGAAATAGTAATGCTGCCATGGCCATGCGTTGAGCTCCCTAAATCTCAGACTTGACACAATTAGTTAGAGCTTATTAAAATGAATGTATTTTCTATTTTCATTTGTATTCTGCTTTCTAACCCTTTTCACCAGAACTACGAGAACTAGAAACATCTTTTAAAGTGAAGGCTGAGCTTCTTACATTATTGGGTGAGTCCAGAAGCAGGAGCTTTAAGAAAGCCACCAAATAGCATGAGATAAAAGCATGAGATAAAACCTCACCAGTAAAACCTTGAGAGTTGTCAGTGCTAGATTTGAGTTACTTGTAAAAAAAAAAAAAAAAAAAAAAGTTTGAAAACCAAGCTTTAGGCCTCAAACCAAATACTTAGCTGAGTTTGCAAAAGAATAAGTCAGTTCTCTGAAGCAAAGCACATTCAGAGCCATTTGACGTTTTAGTTATAAACCCTTCTTTCAATTTGCTTTGAGATTAAACTTGGCCACAAGGTCACAGCCTAGGGGGAAATTTTGGAACAATTTTCAAAGCGGTTAATTTGGACATTTTTCAACTATTTAAATGCAAATACAAATGAATAAATA
Organism: Apteryx rowi; assembly: GCF_003343035.1. Classification (NCBI taxonomy): domain Eukaryota; kingdom Metazoa; phylum Chordata; class Aves; order Apterygiformes; family Apterygidae; genus Apteryx; species Apteryx rowi. The sequence goes on from NW_020450707.1 coordinate 655,191, forward strand.
ATTTATGCATTGCTTTAACTGAAAAATATTTTCGTTTAAGAATACACAAATTGTCCCACAATTAGTACAGCTTGTCTACAGAGCAGCTGGCAGTTTGGAAAAACAAGTTATAAACCTGGGAAAGGGGCCACTTAGCTCTCTGTACCTTTTCAGTTGTGTTTACCTTTGTATCTGTTGCTTTGACTGGACTGTTAAGGAGTGAATGAAACTGTGACAGTACAGTAATAAGCACTTTAAAAAAAGRTTATAGAGCATATTACAAAGTTATTTAAAAATCATTATAATACAGTAATAAAGTTAGATGATATGTTTATAGAGGAGTTTAGTTGTTGAAGAATTCCAAACTGTGGAGCCAGCTCTATCAGCAGGCTGAAGTGACAAAATTAGGCTAACTTTAAAAGATGTCTGCATGTTTATACCAGATGAGGATTTGGCAAAATGCGTGTAATGTTATAAATCCATTGTGATTTAATACTCGTCTGTAGAAGGCTCTTTCTAGGAAGGGTATGAAGAAACCGAGTGCCGTGTGTCAGACGTGCAGGCACTGAGATGTCGGGCAGGGCAGCAGACTGGGCAGGATGCATTTGAAATAACACCTAAATTTGCTCATAGCACGAAGGGAAAGATCTCCACAAAATGCGTAAGCAAAGTAGATCACCTCTGCCTAAGTAAATATGGGTACAAGGTCTCTCACAGTAGTATAGGAAGTGCATGGAAATAACGTATTTACAAAAACCAGTTGTAAACAGTTTGTAAAACTATGTTAACTTGACAAGCAATTGAACAAGAATGAAGTTCTTTTAGACAAATGCAGATGTTTTCTCTGTTTTGTTTTGTTTTGTTTGAAAACGTTGTGTGTGGAAACGGAACGTTTTCTTTATTTTTGAAAAACAAATAAAATGTTTTGTTTGGGTCAGGCACAATATTCTTCCTGAACAAAAAAATATTCTTAGTTTTTTTCAGGACAAAAAAGTTTTTTTTCTCATTTAATACGGAACAGTTCTTGCAGGCTCCAGTTTTTATGGTCAGTCATCAAACCAAAAATAAGCAGCAGTCATTATGCAATCTCTCTGTATAAAAATCTGATAACGTTATGCTGCGAACCAAAATCAGAAAGGTGGAAGAGTCGATGGTCAGGATGACCCAGGCACTCGGGGTGTCGCATGTAACTCTGAATTTCCTGCCTTTTGTCATACTGCATCATACTCTGGGCACTGTTATCTCTGGTTGATTTTGCTGGTTAATGCTACAGCAGACTGGGCTCCTTTTCCTGTAGATATTAATGGCCACAATGAGGCTATACTAGTCCTTTCAGCTACGCTGCGGTGAATCCCTTAATCTCTTTAAGTAGCTACCCTGTTCTCATCTCCTCGTGCTCATCACCTCCTGTAGCATCTATATCCCAATCCTAATCTGGAGTTGAAAGTAAGTAGGGGTTTTTTTTTGTTTGTTTGGTTTGTTTTTTTTTAAACTTTCCTTCTACTTGGGTTTGCTGTATAACTAAGGAAGCCGAAAAAGCAGCACTGTTGTCTTTAACACTTTCGGTGACRGTTGTTTCTAAGCACATTTGCTTTGCTGAGCGCAGAAGAGCTGTGCAGAGAAGTCGGAGAGCAACACGAAATGCATTCGTGCTGGCAAAGCGCATTAACCCCTCCTGCTATGGCTTTCCTCTATAATTTTGGGAAAGTGACCTTTGGTCCTTGGTCTCTGTCGCTATAAACCAAAGCTTCTGTGGTCAAGGGGTAAAATTACCTTGGACTAGATCAAAATCGTAGTGGCTTTAAGCATATGGTTAAGTGCTGTGTTGACCTGAGGACACGGGCTCGTGTTGTAGTCCTGTGGTTCTGATCATCTTTTCCAAACAAACTGCAACGCCGTTTCTTGCAGTTGGGGCTAGTACGGATAATCCACGGCTGTCTAGAGCACAGGAAGAAAAACATAGGCTGGTTTAAAATAGCAGTGCCAGAATCCTAACAAGATCATTTAAGGGGGAAAAATTTTTTTTTCTGCATTTTTATTGATTTTCAATATTGTACAAAACCCAGTCATGTAAAGCAATAACACGGAAAAAGATACAATCATTGAAAAACAATTACAGATCAAATGTCCTGTTCTTGAAGTCAAACTACGCACCCAACCTGCTCTTTCTAGGTCAAGCCCCATTTATTATACAAGCTAGTGGGATAAAAACTAGGATTTAAAACTTAATAATAAGATGCCCTGTTGAAATACTGCAGTGGCAGCTTTCCTCCGTGAGGTACTGACCACGTCTCTCCCTTCTGCAGTCGGCAGCTCTTTGCCAGCGTGTCCGGTTCCCATGTGTTTGGCATCAGCGTGTTGTCGCAAAGCAGAGAACGACACAGTCCGCGTGAATCCTCTTTGGAGCAGGACGTGGCGTTTTGTGAGAAGGTTTCAGTACGCGTAGCAGCACAGTGCTGCTGGTGTGCCTGATAGATTGCACAGAGGATTTATGTACCTTCCACAATTCCTCAAAAACTAATCCCAGAGCTCAATAAAATGACTTTATTTGCTGAGTGAAGCAAGGCCGTACACTTAAATCAATGGCGTTTCTGTGTTTGTGTGTCTGTTACGTTGGGTACAAGGGTCCAGCCAAGTGTACGACTACCTATATAAGCAATGGAGTACAAAAAACCTCTAGGGCTACTAAAATATTATCCTTGTTTTACCAAGTATGTGGCAGTTCATAATTTGTTATGAGTTAGCATAAATAGGTAAGAATCAACTTACAGTTAAGTTTTGTGGAGCATTAGTCTGCCTTTTTTGAGGTGTTTGCTCACATGCTGCTAATCTGACAAATCCAGTAATTCAGAACCAAAAGGCCGGGATCGTGCTTTCCTGACCCAGGGTGGTGGTATCTGGGGGGATGTTCGGAGCCGTCCTCCCGGTGGGGAGCAGGAGCTGGAGGACTCTCCCTCCCGCCGGCGGCCGCTCCTCTGCCTGGAGGAGAGACRCCTCCGCCGGCGAGTTGCGCACCTTCAGGAGGGGCTGCTGGGGAGCAGAGCCCGTGAAATGCTTCATATTAATGACGCTGTTTTCTTACCATTTTCATCTCGGGCTTTTAAACCGATATTATATATGTAGTCAGACAAGTGCAGTCTGGGCATACTCGTGCCCTGAGCTTATTTCTTTTGAACATGTTTTCAGGGGCATGAAGAAGGGTAGGACAGTGCGTATGACATTCAGCCACGTATTTTTCCTTAGCTCTTAATGCTGCTATTAGATCAGTTTGAGGTGAGTGGGGAAGATGAAGGGATGGTATTCCTCTTTCTGTTGCTTTTTTGTTTTCGTTTTCTGTAATGCTTGCAGAGCTCTGTACGCCAGGTTTGCAGCACGGATGCATCGCAGGATTTTCGGTGTCTGGGAAAGAGGGGATAGTTCCCAATTTGTGCGTTAGCYGTGGCAGAGCAGCCCAGCTGTAGCAACCCGCTGCCGGGCCGTGTTTTCGCGCGCACAGGCATCCTGCAGGCCGGGCTGCACGGCCTCCGCACCCTTCGGCGCCTCCGCGGCTATTTCTGACAAAACGGAGAGTCTTCTGAAGCAAAAGCTGGACGAAAGGGTCGGCGTGCCCCAGTCCACCGCGGCCCGCCGTGATTCGTGGCAGGGCATGGGGAATTTAGCACGGTGCTAATTGCGGCCGGGTGCAAATGAGCCGCTGCGGTACGCGGGCGCGCGGCAAGGCAAAGCCAGCGCCAGAGCCCTTCGGAGCCGGGCCCGGCGCGACGGYGCTGCCTGCGCGTGGCCGGCCTCGGCGGGCAGCGAGCCCCGGCAACCGCCCGCCGTCTCTCCGCCTCGCCGTCGGCCCTCTCCCATCCGCGGCAGAATCCCGAAGGAAAGATTTGCTTCTCCTTTCATCTGATCTGTCAGAGGATGGAGTAACGTGTTCTTCTGTAACTAATCCGTTAGCAGCAAAAGGATTGTTGTCTCGTCTCCGGTATCATTCCAGAGACCGAGGGACTTTATCCTAAAACTCCCTGCTAAAGTACGACATCATCATTACATTTTCTGTTCTGTTCTTTGTGTTTTTCCTGATAATTTCTAACTTTCCGTTGTGCTCTCCAACTGCTGCCGAATACTGAGTCGCGGTTTCTGGGAATACCCGGAGCGACTTCCATATCGCTTTCCTGAGTGACCGATGGTTCCCTGCAGCCAAGCTGTGGAGTTAGTTAGGAGTTTTTCAACTAGGGACCTGAATTTGCATTTTATCTCCCAGTCGCTGAATTCTGTGAGATTTTTCAGGAACTCTTCTCGGTTAGTTTTCAACTTGACTTTCCCAAATATCTTTGTGTGTAAACGTCACTCTGTGTGTGCTGAGCCTCGTGCTCCCCGCCATCGCGAACGTTTGGTTTGTACCCTTTCTTCCCTATCTTTCTATCATTAATTCACGAGAAGATTAATCCTTCTTATCCCATGACCCCTTAGTTTCCTTAAGAGCCTTTAGTGAAGGATGTTCTGCAAAGCTTTTAGAAAATCTGATTCCCCTATGTCAGACCAAATTGCCCCTATTCAGAGTTGTTGTCTGTGTCAGAGAACTTAGATTTATAGGTATGAATTCATCCTATGGCTTAGTGACTCTCCCCCAGCATGCCATATTTATTCATGCCTGCTAATTCCGATTTTTCTTTACAGTTTTCTACCCTTTTGCCTGTTATGGAAATCTGACTTCAGGTCTGTAATTCCCAGGATCACTAGTAAAGCCCTTTTTAGAGATTTGTCACCTTCCAATCCTCTGATACTAAGAAAGAAAGGAAGTTCAGCAATTTCATATTTGAGCTCCTTTAAAACTCTTGAGGGAATACCGTCTGCTTCTGGTGATTTGTTACTCTGGTATATGAACCCTCCTGACCTCCTCCATAGTGAACATCAGTGCAAAGAATTAATTTAATTTTGCTGCTATGTCCTTATCTTCCTTAATTCCTCCCTTTACGCCTTGATCATCTATCAGCTACGCCGGGTGACTGACAGGCTTCCTGCTTTTGTGTTTGGAAAGTTTTTATTAGCTTTCATAACCCAAACAATTGTTCCTCAGAATGTGTTTTGGCTTGCCTTATTGTGGTTTTACATTTCTCTTGCTAGACTTAACGTCCGTTTCTATTTTCATCGTTTAGAAACAACTTCCATTTTTCTGTAGGTATCTTTTTATTTCAAATAGCTTCCTTTTTTCTGTTGTTTATATTTAGCTCAAACCTTGAATCTGCGCCATTGCGCAGGCTTTATGGCACCTGCAGGAGCTGTGACCTCTCCCATGCGGCGTCTCGTGCATGCCCACGTGCCGTCACGGCGTCTCCGTCCAGGCTCAGGCTCCCTGAGGCAGGCTGCAGGAGAAGCATGGTGAACGTGGCGGCTCTGCCCACGACCTCCACCTGCAGCCGGGCATGTTGCAGGCTCTGCTCCCTGCTAAGAGCGATCCCGTAGCAGTGGGGCCAGCAGCTTGTYGGGATTTCTCTCTCAAGGTCGTGCTTTTCCTCCCTGTCATGCAGATTAGGCTTAAATTCATGTGGTTAAACAGGACTCTTACCAGGGAAGAAAATGGTAAAATGCATTGAAGTATAGAAAAAGGTAGACAGAGGAGTAGAAAATTGAGGAGAGGAAAACATTACTTTGCTAGATTTCTGAAATTCTTTTTCATAAATTCATGGCAGCTGCAGAGTTGTGGCGGTACCAAGAGCCACCGTGGGAAGGGGAGAGGTCCCGTGTCTCGTGGGTCTTCGACACGGGCTCCACTAGCACATCGCGCCTTCTGTTCAGCGACCCAGCGGGATGCTGAAGTTGTGCGCTCAAAGTGGGGCTTTCTGGTGGGAAGCTGAAGGCCGGTCCTGAAGGCAGCTGTTCTCCTAACTCTTCATTTCATTTCTTTTCCCTCCTTAGGTAGCTTGTTATTTAAGAAACAGTACTTGGCTGTAGTGGTTGAAAGAGACAAATAACACCAAAAAACTTGATCTTTGCCCACAGACAAGTCAGAGGGGGCCATGGAGTACATATAAACTTGTGTGTTTTCCATTGGAAGGGCCAGCTATATGTAGTTCATTGGTTTTTATACATTAAGCCACCTTGGAAAGTGCAGCTGTGTGTTTTGTAGAACACAAAATGCACCTATCATATAAACATGTTGTATATCAACTTTCAGTTGTCTGAAATGAGAATGTGAACTAGAACAATTGGGAATGTTGACTGAATTGGAACTGAACGCAGATAAAAAAAATATTGTTTATTCTATGCTATGAATAAACTTCTGGTCCTTTTGGAGTGTTATTCCACATTCTTCAGGATTCCTTATATGCTTCATATTTTTTCATTTGCAGGCATTAATCTGGAGAATCTGCACCAACTTTTTCCAGTCTGAATAAGAACCATCGTCCGTTCTCCACGTGTTGGCGCTGGATCTTGCGCCGTTATCTTCACATTTCCGTATTGAGGTAGGGAGATCTTCTATGACCTAATTGTCTTAAGCCTTGTAAAAATGATTTTTGTGTTGGTAGCCCTCCTGGGATGTGTAGTGCAAATAACATGGATTAAAAGAGATATGATTACATGTAATACAACCACGCTGTCTTCAAGCAGAGTTTTTAGAGGTCTGTGAGTCATTTGTCCTCTGTCATTCTGGTGAGCAGCAATGTTTGCTTGTGCTTTCTTCTAATGGGTGTATGCTTTTTTATAAATGCCATGAAGTATTTCCTAGCACTTGTCTTGTTAGTTATTCATCTTTGTGGGACAGTAATCTTCGCTCGTCTTACTTGGAATGTAATAAGATGAATGAAGAGGTATTTGAACAAGACTATCCCTGAGATACTGTGTTCTTTCTGGAGGTCTTCAAGCTGCTACCTTGGCAGGTTATAGCTCTGTGTGGGCTAGCGAGTAACCATACCGGCTCCATTATTTAATTATTTATCATGGCCCTAACCATTAGTTTCTGACATTAAAGAACAGGCCAAATGATTAGTGTCCTTGGCTTGATCTTCTTAGCAGGAAAACTGGCCCTTGAGTTTCTGTCAAACAGGCCTAAGGAGGGGTGAGCAAATAACAGGACTCCTGACCTGTTTCATTTTCCATGTGGATTGTTGAACTTAAGTCATATTCAGATGGTCTGTTTCAATTCTTAGATGCTCAGTTTCCAGAGATGATGGCGAATGATGTGCTAGCAGGAAAAATAGCTTACAAATAGGGTAAAAAACAAAACAAACAAACTTCTAACTTGTCTTGAAGAGTCTCTGCACCTTCTCCACTAGATTTGGCTCTGAAAAAGTACCTACTGTCCACATGTAGCAATTTCATTCAAAATTCATTTTTATTTAACTGAAATTCACCAAATTACTTTAAAGTACCTGTTTTTAATATATCTGTGTATCTTGAGTCATTACACTGTCACTTATAATATCTGACATACTACATAATATCAAAGTATCTTTGTGTGGCAATGGTAACAGGAAAAAAATAATGGTAGGCTTTGTGAATTACACTGCGGTGTCCTCCATCTGTCTAGATTAAAAGCTGAAAGGTGCAAGTCTGGAGTTGGGTTTTTTTCCTTTATTTACTTTTTTCATCCTTTAAGGAAACTTCCTTGTTGCTTTCTTCATACATTTTTATGTGAAGTATTTTGTTTACAACATAGGTGCGCACTTCAGTTTCTTGAGAATCATCAGACTTATAAATTAAATGGAAACCTTGGGAAATTCTCTGATGGGCAAAGACATTTAATATCTTAGAGGATCCTGAGTTAAGCATCTACTTTTTCCCATTGAGTCAGGAGACTTTTTGAGGCCCTTGTATCCTGTATGTGTGGTGTGTGGTGTTCTTCAAATGTTGTAAACTGAATCCGGAGATTTGAGTGAAGAGTATTAACACTGAATTCCCACCCTCCCCAAGCTTGAACTAACATTTTTGACTTTGATTTGAGACTGAGAGGGAAAGATTAATGAAACAGAGAAAGGACAGAAAAGCAGACAGAAGGTAAGAGAGAGAAAGGAGAAAGGTGAAGGAGGCTGGAATGGAGAAGTTCGGAAACATTGTGCAGTTGTGGCTTTTTCGTGCTGTTATATCTTGACTAATTTTGTTGTGTTGTAAATTGTTTGTATTCTTTAAAAACATTCAATATATACAAATGAAAACAACAGCTATCCTGTAGGTCCAAAGCATCACTGTCATTTTTTTTCTATTCATGTCCTGGTTAGTTACTAGGTATGTCGTGAACCATTCTGTGAAATGTAATGCACATCGATTCTATTAGAGTTTTCTTTAAAAAGCAAGTAAATTTCAGAACTGAGAGCTCAGTCTAGTAGTCTCTAGCTGATCAGCACTGTGCGCTGCTCTGTTATGGGTCTGCTTCAGCCTACAGTATGAAATTTCTCTAATTTTGCTCTGCTACAACATCCCTGAAAAAGGCTCTGTGGCCTGCACAAAGAGAAAAGCTGAAACTTCCTGAAATCGGAGGTTTAAAAATAGTCAAGAATCTGTATTCCAAACAAAAGGGAAAAATTAAGAAAGGGTTTCAAATCTAACTGTATGAATAGGTTCTATGAGAAGGTTGTTAGAAATAAGTGGAAAGCTTCAAAGGAGTAGATAAAAGACTGATAAGAAAGAAAAACTGTATCTTACTTGTCAGGAAACAGAGAGTCTAGCTGGATTAGAGTTAGCACTAAAACAAAGAACCTTAAAACAAATAGCAAAAGGTTCTTCAGCTATATAAATAAAAAAAAGAATAGGAAAGCAGGCCAGAAGACAGGTATTTATATAGCAAGGGAAGGGTAGAGATTAAGGAGTGAACAAAAAGAAAATTAAAATTTTGCCAGTTTTCAAAGACTGTAAAGGGAAAATGAAGATAGATAATGAGGAAAACAATGTAGAAGCCAGTCTCAAAACTTAATGCCCTGAAGTCCAGGGGACTAGAGAATCTCTATCCCAGTTCAGTGAGAAATTTTAATTCCACCAGGTAATAATGTTGTCTGTCATGTCAGGAATCATGCCAGACTTTGAAACATAGCAAATGTATGTCGATGCCTTAGGAAGATGCAGGAGTAGTGCAGGCCTGCTGCTCTGGCCTCGGTAGTGTGCAAGCCTTTAAAACATATTTTGGAAGGAAAAAGAATTAATTGGGTAGGTAGAATGGAAAATGGGATAAAACACAATATACATGTACTGAAAATAGACTGTGTCGGACTGACACGATAGCCTTGTCTGATAAGATAACTAATCTTACAAAACAACAGAACTGTGTGAGATCTCATGTCTCTGGATTTTGGTGACGCATTTGATGTAATGCCATAAAGAGAATTACTGCTGAATCCAGAGAGCGTGGTGATTTTAGGAAGCCAGCTGAAAAGGAGATGGCTATGGGTAAATACAAGGAAAGCAGAGGAGGGCTACAGAGGAGGGAGCTTACGCTGGGAGTTACTGAAAAATCAATTTTGGGACCAGACTCTTTACTGTTTCTATTAGTGACCATGGCAGAAAAAGTACTAATATGCTGATGGACTTCACTGACCTCACAGCTTCATCATACGCTTGTGCAGTGGGAAGGCTGGGCTATGAGAAAGGGAAAAAAAGACGGTGTATGAATGAAAGGGAAAAGTGATTTGCAATAAGGATGGCCAGTGTACGTAGTATGTAACTTAGTGGATGGTTGGCTTGAGCATCTGTGAATTTAAACTGTGTGGTTTAATTCTGTTGGGGAGACATCTGTAAGTATGCATGGCGAAAACCAAGGCATCAGGGACGAGTGTGGAAATACTACACTGCAAGTGGAAATAAGTTAGGAGCTTGTTTAGTTTATAGTGTGTAGGTATGCACGAACGGCACGAAGCAAGCACATAGCTGTGTCCGTGGTACTACTGATAAGGACAATATTAAATATATTTGTAGGGAAAAGATATAAATTTGTACAGTTGCTAGAATCCGAGGTCCACGTGCGTTTTCACTGCACCCATTGTTTTCAGTTAAAATTCCAAATTAAAATAATTAAAAGTCCAAAATAATTAAAAGTCCAAATTCTTAGAAACTTTTATTTTCAAGCTGTGATTTCCCTCCATATCTAAACTTTGCCAGAGATGCGTTTTCCATTTAAGCAAAACTGTTTGTGCTGTATTTGAGGATAACAATGCAATAATTCAGATTTCTGTTATTAAGAAATACTTCTGTGACTTTCTTGGAGCTAAGCAAACCCTAAACAGTTAGACTTCAATTTGGCAAGGACAAAGCCTTAAGAGAAGAAAAGCACCTCTAAATGTTCAGGTGAAAGTGGGCTTTATTAGGTGAATTGTAACTTTTAAACGTTTTCCTTTGAGCAAACTCAGCAAAACTGGTACAATTCTAAACTTATTTTACCAGAAAGCGAGATAATGTGAGGCTCATATCAGAAAAAAGGGGCCCAGATTTCTAATCAGCTGCAGAAAGGAAAATAAACTATTTTAGTTCTGTGAAGGCTAAGCAGTGTGTAAAAGCAGATTAAAACTCGTTTACCTTCACTTATAAAATAGAACTTGGTTTTTCTGCATGTTGTTCTGATTTTTCTCTTTGGACCTAAAATAGATGAGATTATTAAGTTGAAGGCTTTGAATTCAACCTAGAGTAGCGAGGAAAACGACGTGGTTTAGATTTCTATTATATTTGTCAGAGATTTTATTATATAGTATTATTATAATTACCTGTTTATTGATAAATTATCCTTCAGGAAGTGCTAAGGAGGTGGTGAAAGTGGGACCAGTGCTATGTTTCAGAGTACAGGGTAGCATAATGCTTAAAACTCCCCGTTTCTAAAGCTGGAGAGCCTCATGCTTTTACATCACCAAGACGGTTTTTTAGAAATAACGGCTCCCGTGAACGCAAACGAGGCCTGGTGGAACCTGACTCCGCGGCTCCCCGGGCCGAAGGAAAGCGCGGCAGGACGAGTTGTGTTTTCCGGGCCCCGCGTCACCCGCGGACCTTGCTGGTGGCTGCAACCAGTATTTTTCCACGTTTGTTCTTCAGTTTAAGTACATCTTTATCTACTACTATGAGAATATAACATGCGTTTTTAGTACCTTTCTTCTATTTTATTTCAATACTGAAAAAAGGGAATGTATTTGTAGCTTGTCATCTGTGAGCGATAGTGATATATGAAGGACAGTTCTTGTGCGAGTTCACAAAATGCATTTTTTTTCCAAGTGGCACAGAGGTGCCTTCAGAAACTGCAGTGAAAATGTGATTTTACTTTAGTGGCTCCAAAACTCTCTGGTCCCACATCATAAGTAGTCCAGCAGTACACCACAGGACCATAGCGAGCAGCAAGAATTTTATCATTTGCAGCGTTTTCAATTAAAAGTTTGACAATAAGGATTCACTGTAGTTTAGGATGAACTCTGAAGATTCTTAATGGTTTAAATTTGTTTATCCAATTGTCAAGGCAGATGAAACGATATTGAGTAAGGTTATCCAGCATGTCCTGACCATGTATAAATTAGAGTTTTTCTTACACATTAGCTGATGCTCTTGTTGTTTAGCATACAGGAAGATGGGGCGTATGGCAGGTATTCAAACGAACAAGAGGCTTTCTTCCAATTTCTTCAACAAATTAAATATTTAAGTTATCTATCTTTAAAACACTTAAGTTGTGGATTCCTAGCTGATGTAAATGAGCGTGGCTCCACTGAAAGTAGTGTCACACACACACGCACCCCCCGCATTCCTCATTCCAAAACGTACAAATTCGGTGGGTTTTTGGAACCTCGCAGATTCTCGTGACGTTTTCCGGGACGCAGCGGTGGAGCGGATCCCTGGCTGGGCAGTCAGGGTCTCGTCTCTGCAGTTTTGACCTCGTTGGGTCAGAGGGACTCGAGCCTCCGGCTCAAGCGCACGCAACCTGCAAGGGGGACTTTGGCCTTGAGCACACGCTCCTCCTTCTCCCCATTCATGTTGCATACAAATCCTGCTGACAGAATTATAAACTGCGCCTCTGTGATGTTTACAGCCCACACTATTTAAAAAAAAAAATCATACAATATAGATCATCTTTCAGATTTTCCCTTATTTGATAGTTCCTTACAAAAAGGCCGTGCTGGGATTAAATCTTTTTATTCTCCACCAAAATATGACAGTTTAGGGGACAAATTAATTGCTGTGAAATAATTTGTTTAAAAAATAACGCACAAGACAAAGACCTCTGAACAGGCCGGAGCGCCAGGTCCAGCACGGTGCTGCTGGCCGGCCCGGGCTCGCTGGAGCAGGTCGGGACGGAGGCAGTGCCTTCGCCCGGGGCTCCCGTGCGTGCTGCGGGTCGACCCAGAGCAGCCCCTTCCTTTAGGGGTTGCCCTAGCTGTTTAGCTTGCGAGACCAGCGCTGTTGTTTCAAAACCAGAAGACTGATGTGAATGAACTCAAATTATTGAAAAATTTTATGTTTGAAGGCACTGGAACATTTTTGCTAATTTTCTAAGCTTGTTTAGTAGCAGTAGTAGTAATAATAATGCTAACAGCAGCCAGAGCAGGAACAATTAAGACATCTCTTTTTGGCCAAGTGCTGACATTTCTTGCGAGTCTTTGTGAAGACAGTGCTACAGCACCCTTATGCAGACCACTAGCATTTTAGCAACTGTCTTTTTCGAACCTGGGCACTGGAATGGACACTGCATTCGTGCAGGCATTTTCCGGGCTGCGGGATTGTCTTTTCTTCTGGTCCCGGTGCTGTAAATCCCCTTTTTAGCCTGAACCCTCTTTAAATAGGTCATTTGTTTTCATTATAGGTCTTCGCATCTCTGCCTTTCTTTCTTGTTAATGAATTTCTAGGGTCTAATTGGAAAACAAAACCTAAATACAACATAAGAAGAGATCTGACAAAGGACACGGTTAAATCTCGGGCAGGCTCTGCTGCACCGGCGCTAGAGAGGAGATGGCCATTTGCTGATTGCCTGGGGTTGACATGACTTGGTTAGTATGCTAATCTAGTCTTCTGCATTTAACATTCAGATCAGGTCTGAGCGGCTCTGCAGAGCACCGGAGCGCTGGAACGGGGTCTGCCGGCAGCGCTCGCACCCAGCGCGTGGATTACATAAATACCCAAACGCCACGTCTGCTCCTGCCGGGCGCCCCCCTGCTCGCGCACCCRCTCTCTCCCCCTCTCCTTCCCTGCCTCCCTCCCTCCCTCCCTGCTGCACACACACATACGTACCATCCAAAAAGCTCTCTGCAAATGCTGAAAAATATGAAATGTGGAAAAGTCATGTGTGATTGGCTCGTTTCTCTGCCTCCGTGTCCCCAAAGACTCGCACTTTAATAGACAATGTGTTTCTGCTGCTGGAGAAGCCCAGAGTGTAACGTGCCAAAATGCAGCAATAATGAGATAAGACGGAGTTTAACATCCAAAACAAAGAAATGGCATTTCTGTAGCTCACTTACAATGCAACAGTCCTAAGACGGTTTAAGATTCCCTCCATCCTTTTTCCCCACCCAACCTCAGCCCAAGCGAAAAGGCACATTTACTAAAATCCATTTGTTCAGTATAGCAATCAGATGCCCAGGTGGGAAGGAAAGCTTTCTCCTCTTACTCCAGGTGGTTGTCACTTTTCCTGTATGCTTGGAGCCAGTGCGTTGCAGTCCCCCACCTGTAGTAAGGGCTTTCAAATTTCCAGAATTAAGAAAGGAATGATCAGGTCCGTTGGTTCAGATCACCTCGTATGCTCTCTGGATCTCCAGCCACAGGAGAACTTAATTCCTCCAGCTCCCTCGTCTTTGTTTTTGTAATGTCACAGCCCTTCTGAAGAGACATATGGAGAATCACCAGCTTCTGCTTGCATTTGGAGGATTTCAGAAGTTGCATTTTCACAGACCAGGTCAGACATGAGTAGAAATGAGTCTCCATCTGACATACAAATAGACAAAGCTGTTTRACCTCTGAATTATAGCGCAGCTCCATAGTTCTCTCCTCTGTTGTTTCATTCTCTTAGCGAACTGCTCCTTTTAGTTCTCCCTCCTGGTGCCAAACGTATTCCCTCTGCAGCAAGAAAGCCCTGGGAAATTCCTTCCAAGTCCCCGACAGAATAGTCGGCGCTTTCTCCGGAGCTGCAGGCTTGATTGTCCTTGATTATTTTATTTCTTTGGCTCTGATCCAAGATGTTTCCTGTCATCATTTCAGTGTCTTTTCTCATAATCCCTTTTCTAAACATCATCAACAATTAACTGATTCTCTCATATCTACAAACACATGCACACACACGCAGGCGCGCATGCACACACACTCCACTGAGTCTCATCAGTGTCTTTTTTKCCTTTAAGTATAAGAAATTACAGCTTCTCATTAGCTGAAGAGCAGGTTTTGAAAGGCTTTGTGTTTACTCACTTTGCAAGTGATGCTGGCGCTTTTAATTATTCTCCTTTTGCATATCATAAGAGAGCAGGGAGCTGCTTCAGTCAGCCCAGACGACTACATATTCCCAGGAAGGCAATAGGAAGGAATCATGTTTTACCTCACTGCTGCTGCTTTCTTCCTTTTCTGTCAGCCAGCCAAGGAATCCCCCCAATGCTCTTACGTAGCAGATACCAAAACTGTGAGTCACTTTTCGCTCCCAGAGCAATAAGTCCACTGCATCTGTGTACACAACGGCAAAGGCAGGGCTGGGAACCTCCGCAGGCTGCCAGGGTGCCCCAGACCCGGTTTTCCAGTGGTGACTTTGTCTTTCGTGCTCTCGCTTACTCCCTTCAGCTCCCTCGTTTCTTCATTCTTTCTTATGCCTGTTCTTTATTCTTTCTTTCTTCCTATCCATCCATCTCCGTTGCTAGCAGCGGCAAACCCAGCAAGATCTGGGTCCCTCTCGCCTTCTGTGGATTTTTTTTCCTTTTTTTGTGTGTGTGTGTGTGTGTGTGTGTTACTGCAGCAGCCTTTGGCTGCTCACTCTGCCAGGTTGGATCACCAAAGACACACGACTCGCTCACAATGAATAATCAATACCGATATTGATCTGCGGAAAATGTTTGTAAATTCCTGAAAGGGGAGTCGGGAGYGCGGGACAGGGAGGCTTGTGGGGGACGACAGTCGGTGTCCAGCGGCGGCAGCGGCGGCAGGCAGAACCGCGTTCGGATCCCGAGCCCGGCCGGCTCCGAGGAGACGGGTGCAGGAATGCGCGCGCCTGCGGGTCTCCGTCTCTATAGGGGGGTTCTGTATTTTCATTTCTCTAAAGCTGCTTCTCCGAAGAATCGGGAGGCGAGCAGCTGAGAGGCCCCGTCAATGCCATGCCTTGGCTGCAGTCCAGCTCTGTTTTGTTTCCATCATCACACGCCACTTTCAAATTTGCATAAATACAAGGGTTATTTTCCGTCGTGGCTCCAAAAAGACTTAAAAACATGGAAGAGCGTTTATATAAAGAAGGGTTGCTGGTTTTAATCATCATTTCTTAGGGTTTACCTTCAAATCCATGTATTTGAACGAAGGGGCGACAGAAGGGGGAATACGGGGCGGTAGGGCGGGCGGGCGGGCGCGGAGGGGACTGGGAGGCGCTCGGCACGCGGGGAGCCCCGGGCGGCGATCCGCGCTCCCGCGAGCGGAGCCGGGCCTGGCCCTCGCGCCGTGCTCCCCCCGCGCCCGGTGAGCCGCCCCGTCCGGACGCGGGGCGCTGCAGCACCGGGGGCGCGGGAAGCTGCGGTAGGGCTGCGCGCGGGGGTCCCCGAGCGGCCCGGCACCCCCGGGCCCGGCTCCGGCCAGCCTGCTCACCCGACGCTGGCGCGCGGTGCAGGGGGCAAACTGCAGGCGACAGCGATCCGGATTACTCTCAGCATAGCCGGCCCTTGTCGTGCACAGAGACGGTTATTCTGCACATGGGATTTCCTTGTTATGCTTTCTACATCTTCATCCCTCTGGTTTTCTGTCTTTCCTGGGAGAGGAACGTATCTAAGGTATCAAAAGACATAGTGTTAGGACCACTGAGTATGCGACCCCCTTCCTAACGCTCGGGGTTGGCCACAGCGCCCGTGGGATAGGTGAGGATGGGGCGAGGGGCGTCCGCTCAATCCCCTCCGCCCCCCTGGCGGTTCGGCGCCCGACGAGCCGCCCTGCCCTTTCCCCGGGGCTGGCGGGCGCTTGCTCGGTTTTGCCTGCCGCGCTGGGTGCCCCCCGCAGAGGTAACCCGGCGGGGATGGCCGTGGTCGTGTCTAGCAGCTTCTGGCCGGGGACAGCTCGTCGGCGCGCTGTTTCTTCTCGCCTCCCCGTGCGCACGGGCGGACCTGCGTGCGCCTGCACGCTGCTACCTGCCCCTCCGTGCGGCTACGGTGCCTCCTCTCTCCCTGCGACCGGCAGCGCGATCTTCCTTGGCTCCCCGCTATTGCCCCTTCCCTGTGCCTGCACGGCCATCCTGGTGTCATGGCAGGAGCACGAGTAACCTTCGAGATACCGATCTCGAGCGAGACCTCCGCGTGAGGATGCGATTGCAGCAGCTCCTTCCCTGAGCGAAGCTGCCTGCTTTATCAGCCGGCACCAGCAGGAGGGAAGCTGATTTTTTTTATTCTCTCTCTGGCTTCTGATTAGCTCCAGCAATCCAATTAGCAAAGGCATTTATATCACAAGGGGCTGAGGTGCCCCTGCTCATCACAGCAGCTCAGAGCCAGTCATAAATTCTGCCGACACTCCATCTTCCCGGTGACATGGATTAATTACAGCTCTGGGCCCCCACGAGCAGGTTTGCAAACGAAGGTGCACATGAATATAAGAATTTAGAGAAGGCAAAACAGAGCGAGTTTGCTGTCGCTGCAAGATCAGCCTGGTGGTTCGCAGACAAAGGGCGAGGGCACCTGTGGATGCACGGTGGAGACGGGGGCCGGGCGGACTACGCCTGCACTGCGTTAACGGCCTGGAACGAACCGCCTTTGGCCGGGGGATGCTGTGAATACAGGGCCCATGACYCTAATGAGGAGTTCTTCATAATGCCGCTTCTTACGCTGCAGTGCAGATGCTGAAAGTGATGCTAGAAGAGCCTTAATAAAATTACGTTTTTCCACTTGAGATGTTGCAGGCCCTAGCCAGCAGCGCAGCGCGGGGCGGCGAGACGGGCGCTGGGCCTTCGGGAGGCTGCAGGGTTGCAGAGAGCCCTGCTTGCTGGCAGAGGAGCAGCCTCCCTCTTGCTGTTTTCCCCAGAAGCTTCTCCATGTCGAATATATTTTCTCTGATATTTCTGCTCCAGAAATAGTAGTTTACTGGTGCCATAGTATCACGTCTGCTCTCTTGAGACGGTGCTTTTGATGATTTCCTCAGGCTGCATTGCTAGTCCCTCTAGAGGTGGTGATTTCTGAAACGGTGCTGCAGCAAGTTGGAAATAGGCTGTAGGAGAACATCCAAAAGAATGAGGAGATTAAGTACAATCTGTATTCCCCTATATGTCTGCCATTATCTGGTTTTGTAGCTCTCTATTTCCTCCTTTAAATCCTGATACCTATCCATGCGTTTCACTAGCACTGTCACCTGTCTATTCATTTATGGATCAACTACCTAAGCRCTTACCCATTTATATCTGTCTGCTTAGCTGTTAATTTGGATATGTATCTATCGCAATCCACTGAGCTACGATATTATTTGAGTATCTGATCTGTTGGGTTTTTTTCCAATCATATGCCAATTGAACAATTCATCTAAGTTATCTATCCATCGCTTAGCTTTTAATTTATGCATCAGTCTGTGCCATCGTATCTTTTCATTGTTGCGTTTCTGCCCATTAATACTCTAGAAATAGTTGAAGTAGTAGTTGCTTAATAAGTCCACAAAACTATCTTTTAAGTGCACTGGGCGCATTTAAATTTTAGTTCTAAAGAAATGAGGATGCATATTAAATTTAGTAGCATATCAGCTCCATTTGATCTATTTACTCTGGCCTAATGACAAACCTTCTATGTAAGCAATTACTGTTCAAGCTGATAAAAGATAATTTTTTTAATAGGTGAAGGTAGCTTTAGCCAAAATAGGCCTCTCTCTATGAAACAGTTCTTCTTCCATTAAAAAKAAATATTTCTAATCTTTCAAAACAAAAATTCTTTTTATTTTTTATAATAATAAATCTTGTATTTTCTGACCAATATATTTATTGTTTATTGTGAGACAAAAGCATGTGTTACCCCAGCCCGTATCTCCGAGAACCAGTGGATGTAACCTGAAGCTAGACAAATTAAGGCTGGAGATAAGTTGTGCATTTTGAAGAGTTACTAGCCATTGGAACAAGCTACCGTGTGATCTGGCAGCTTCCTATTCAGTCAAAGCCTTTACATTAAGATTTATGCTTTTCCTAACAAAATGCTGTAACAGCAGCTTCATATCTGAATTTTTGGATGAAATCATTAGACTATAAGATCGCAACATGCCCTCTGACCTTAAAATCAGTAAGTCTGTAAATCTCAAATACAGATGAATTTGGTTCTTTCCAATTTCCTTGGCTTTTGTCTTTTTTGAATCACACTCCCAATGCATCATCGCTCTGGTAAGACTGTTATTGCTAGATGTTTATTTTCCCAAGTTCAAACAGCACTTTTCATTACATTACCGTGTAATTTGACTTCTAATGTGACTTTTTTCCACGTTTTAGTGGACCATGAAATTATGCTGATACAATTTCTTTTTAGCAAAAATCTGACGTGTTCTTCCTCACTGGTCAGAGTCAAATGACAAAATGACCTCTTTCCAGTATAGTATTTTATTAGTTTTTTTTTTTTATTAAAACTGGCTGAAAATGTTTTGGCGTAACTTCTTTCTTCTTCCCCTCACAGAAACATCATTGAAACAACACTGATAAAACACATCTATACAAACACTTTCGACGTTTTTTCCAGATCTGCCTGAAGTAAATCAAATGTTTTACTTTGTTTCTCTATGTTGTCTATTTTAAGATTTTTATTTCGAGTTTACTTTTTTGTTTCAAGTTTTCATATAATTTTTCACGTTACCCGGTATGTTCTTTGACTGGGTAGATGAGCAGTTTAACTGAATGTGTTGAACACAGTGAAGCTGCCTTGCAGCACTTTTTTTACGAAGGGCGCTTTTATGCTTTTTTAATGGAAACAGAAGATTTAAAGACAATACATGATCTTAAGGTAGAATTTTTGGAATTTCTGTTTTGAAAAAAAAAAAAAGGTTTTAGCCTGATTTCAGATCAAAGAAAGCTGTGAAGTGTTGTGCGCCGTGCGCGTCTCGTTCTGCCTGCGTGCGGCTGTGCGTGCCCCGGACGGGCAGCGCTTGCGCTGGGTCTGGGCCGTCGCGTGGGCAGCCTCCCGCAGCCGGCGGCGAAGCCTTCTGCGTAGCGCGGATGCGAGAGTGTAAAAAAGCCCTGGTGGGTCAGCTAGCGGATTTTACTAAGCCATTTTATTCTTTTACAAGATTAGCTCACTGAATGCCCCGAGATCCACGCGTGCTTGAAAAGAAGCATGAAAACTGCTTGGTTTCAGGAGACGTTTTACACAGTGAAGTTGAAAACATTCATCCATTCCTGCTCCCGAGAATGCCGTAGTCACCAAGAGCCATTTCCTCAAGCTTGCTGAGAACTTCCAGCACTGGAATATTTTGCTATCCGGTGACTAGCAAAAACGGGTGAATTGGAAGGGGCCGAGAGCTTGAGTGTGGATGAGCAGTAGAGCAAATTTTTCCAGAGTGCTGTGAGGTCTTTTCACTGTCGTCACGCATGAAGTAGCAGGTGAGAAAGACCTTATTTAAAGTTAAAGCTTATTTGAATTCCTTTTTCTAGGAAACAGCTCATTTGAATTGCGGTACGGCAGTTTTGCTAGGCTGGGAGTGGTGGAGGTGTAGCTCGGGAGACACCTCTTCCACCCAGCGCGTTGAGGTCTCGCCCGGYGCTGCGGGGCCGGCGGGTCACGCCGTGCTTTGCTTGCTGGCCCCGTCCTGGCGTCTTATCTCTGCCTCATGATCGCCTTAAGTCGTTCTCGGGAGAAACGTCATGCTCGCAGCCTGGAAACGCCGAACGTGGCTTATTTCTCTTGCCTTTATTGCCATCGCTGCGTCCCAGACTTCACGCGGACGCGTGCTCCGCGGCCCTCGGTGCTGGCACCCGGCGGGGACCAAGGGCTGAAGACGTGTTGGTCTCTGGAGACCTCCGCTGCCTCTCCAGCGCCGGAGGGAGACCACCCTCGGCCTGCGTCTTGGTTTGCCATTGTATTGCTGCTTAGTCGCTAAAGAAAAAACTCTCTTTCTTTTGGCGGCTGTGTTCTTTTATAAAATTGTCCTGCGTGAATTTTCTCTGGAAAACACGGTTTAGGGGGAGTGTTGTCAAAAAATCTGTCTCTCGCTGTAGTTTATTATCCCCTCATTTTTTTTGTCATTTAACTCCAATTATGGGATGCTAAGTGCTTTTGGAAATTTCATTGTTAATATCTTCTTACAGTGCTATTAACGTAAATCAACGTTAATAGTGTCCCAGCAAGTGTAAAAGCAATCAAAAATTCAGTACTCACGAATCATTCTGTAATTTCAGCATAAAATGTTAATAGAAATAAAATCCAATACCATAAAATATCGGCAAATTCAACTTTAAATACATGTGATGAATGACTTTACCATTCTGCAGCATCCCATGGCCTTCTGCAACATGAAGCATTTTGTTGGCGAAGGTCTGATACGTACGACTCCCTTCTTCACCTCAGTATTTTCAGCACAAGGTGTGCATGGGATTATACTCCTCCAGGAATTAAAAATCTGTCTTCACTTACAATGTGGCACCTGTATTCAGGTGCTTAGTGGTAACAGGGAGGATTACTAGGAATCGGTTAACTAATTTTAACTAACAGAGACTTGCTGCTTTTTCTATTGCCATCAGTCTGGTAAAAAAAAGCTTCAGCTGCATTACCTTTGATTGAGATTGGTATTTTCTTAGGGACAAATCTTTTAAATTATAGTTTAGATTGTGTAGATCTGTCAGTTACGTAAAGATGTCAGGAGAATGGTATAGGTTTCTCAAGAAATACAAATGTTGGCTTGAAAATTCAAATTGAAATTACCATTTAAAACAAAAATTTCCCATCCCCCCCCCAAAAGTACATAAGCAATTGATAGATACTTAACCTTGTAACTGTTATCCAATCTGCCTAGGATCTTTTTCTTTTTTTTTTAATGTGCTTGTTTTAATGGATTTAAGTTCTTTGTGCTGTAGTCTTTAAAAAAGCGTTTAAGAATTTTCTGCTGATAGAGGAAGGTAAAACAGCTAGAGGCACGGCAGGATTAAGTCTTGTTTCCCTGCGTTCCCAGGCAAGGGCCTCCGCGCTAGCAGGAGATTTCTGTGATCACAGAATAAGAAAGCTGCGGTGAGAGAGAGAAAGTCCTGTAAAAAGAGTTTGTTTGAGGAAAGATCTCCTGGACAGTATATATGTAAATACACTTTTTCTTTCCTTATTTGTTACCTTTTTTCCCATTGTCTCAATGTAATGTCCGTGTCGGCGGTCTTTGGATCGGTCTCTTCCCGCGCTCTCGGCTCTCTTTCTTCTTCCCCCTCTCTTCTCCTGAGTGACTCCTTACCTGCGGATTTCTCTAATATAGCGGAGTTTTCTAGATCCTTTGAAGTCTGTGTGGGATTTTTGTGACATCTATAAAATACTTAGAAGATGCGAGGGAAGTTCGGGTATCTGCAGAGGCCATAATGGATATTAGCTGCTAACCTGTGGTGTCAGCGCTGTCTTCCTGCCCGTCCCCACGAGCATCAGCAGCGAGAGAAGTCGCACATTTAGGTTGTGCCGTTTTGGATACGAGATGCACAGCACCTGGGCAATAATCCCCCGCGCGTTTGCAGTAAGCTGCTTTCAGGAGGACCGGGATGGCTGGTTGGAAGGGGAGCGCGCGCGGGACCGGCAGGAGTTAGGTGCCGCGCTCTGCCAGGGAGGAATCAGGCCCGGTAGGAGGACTTCTGTGCAAAGCTATTCATTTAGTTGGCCCACTTGATCTCAGGAAAATTATTTTCAGCACCTGGAATAACATGTAATCTAGTCTGTAAACATTCCACATCATTTATTACTGTTTTAATATATTACATTTTTCTGTTTGAAATAAATCTTTGAAATCAAAGGCTTTATTCAGTGCTCCCAGACATAACTCTGTAGTTTTTCTTTGAATTCAATGGACATTGGATCAGTCCTTAAAGTGGAGAAGCCTTAGTTAAGATTAATGGCTTGAAACCTGCGGAAGCACTTTTGCTAGGGTTTAGTTTTTAAATCTTGAGATTTAGGATTTTAAGATAGTGTGTTAAGACTTGTAGCATTTCCTTTCACTCCTCTTCCCCCTTTTCCTGCCTTCTTATGAAAGGGAACTTACTCGTCCGGGCGGTTTCCAGTGTGAAACAGCCAGTGGCGTTGCACYGGCGTAAGCCTGATCCCGAGCACAGCGAGCAGAAGGTCTTGCTGGGCATGCTTCTGTATCAGGACTCCTGCGGTGCCTTGCGTTGCTGATATCACAGTGTATACGCACCGATATTGCATATGTTCTCATTGCTTTTTCCAAGGCCCATCTCAGACGTTTTCCCTGTAGTGTTGCAGTGGTCTGAGCTTAAGATACTGCTTCTTCATCTGCTTGTGTTTGGAGATTCTGGTCTCCATCTCGTTTACTGAAGATTATAGTGTAGTGAGAATAGTTAGAGAAAAACAGTAATATTTTCAACTACCATTTTCAAAAAAGAAATAGTTCTCTGACCTCAACAGTGGTGAGGGATCGTTCCACATCTAATAAAACGAATCAGCCCGGCCGCCCCTAGGTGCTGGAAGCCCCTGTCATTGCAGGTGCTGGGACCCCGCTGCCATTAATTCGTAGGAATTTTATCCTGGCACAAAAGGACGGCACGGAGAGCCGGCAACGGTAGGTGTGCGGGATGGGCAAATTCTGTTCTCTGCTACACAGGAATCCCAAGTTCTCCATTTCTCTTGAATAAACGAGAACAGTTTGCCAACAATTTTTTACATCTGGCTCCGCAGAAAGGAGAGTCAGAGGGAAGCGTGCCGTAGTAATGTATACAAGGTGGTCGAGAAGAAAAATTCACACGATTCAGTGCACTAATGTACATATAACATCAGAACAGGAAAATATGAACGTGAAAAGAGAATAAAATGCTCTTTTGATGGTAGTTCAGTTACGACTCTGAGACCACCTAAGTCAAGGTTTCTTTTGCAAGAGATGCTTACAGAAACACCAAACAAAGGGAAGAAAAGGTCTTAAAGTTAGTGGTTCTGTTGTTTTGAGGGTCTCCTCCTTTGCTGCCTCCCCTGAGAAGACTGCCATGAAGCCTCAGAAAGCAGCCCCAGGAGATTCAAATAAGTGCTAATGGTTCATTTTTCTCATACTTAATGGGTGTTTGTGAGGAACTGAATTCTTGCGGTCAAAAAACTGATCTGTGAATTGTTTCAAATAGTAAGTAGAGCAAAAGCGATTTTCTTCCAGTATTTCACGGTGCCCCTGTGTCCTGTTAATAATTTAAGGCTTTAAGCGTTGTTTAACTCTTAGTTTAAATTTCAGCCCCTCTTCAGGCTCTCAGAAAGGAAGAGTAGGGAAATTTCTTTGTCGACGGTAATTACGAAATGGAATAAGTAAAGCTGCAGTAACCAAGTCCGGAGAAGTTCTCGTAGCGGTTTGGAGCAACGCCCCGGAGCGGCACCTGGTCCCGCGCGGTGCAGACGCCCCGTCGCGGGCGGGAGCGGCGGGAAGGGCATCCCGCTTCCCGGCGCCGCGGCGTGTCGCTTCCTGCGCCCTCCCCTAAGCAAGAGGGCACGCCGCGAGTTTTAGGCGCAGGAGATCGCCGTATTACAAGGAAGCAGAAGAAGCAATCTTTAATCCTCTCAAAGCCCAATAATATTATGTATATTGACTGAAGCCCCGTGGAGTGGGCCTGACAGGGCTTTTTCATTACTGCCGCACGTTGTAGCCTAGCTACCTTTGAAAAGTAACCAATATTGAGAGCCACTTGACATTTGCAAAGGATTATGGGTGTCCTCTCTATCTCTTCTCAAGTTCCCAAATTTACAATGGTCTTAATTTAAAAGTTAAGCCAGGGGATCAGTTGCTTAGTCTGGTGCTGGGCTGCCCTTTAAAAAAAAAAAAAAAAAAGGGGGAAAGTGTGTATATGTGGAGGGGGGAAAGGTGGGTAATAAAACCTTGCGTGCTGATGTGACCTGACTCGAGCCTGTGGATCTGATTGGGTGCGTTTAATTGCAGGAAAGGTATCTAAATCAGAATCAGATAGACAGAAGTGGACGGTTTCGTTCCTGCAGGTGTTGCCGAGACGCACGAAGCAGCAGCAGCTGGTAATGAGTTGGTAAAAATGAAAAAGGGACATAAGTAGCTTCTTTAGCAAATCCCCTGGAAATGACATAGAGCCTCTGGGATCGATAGGATCGATCCAGCCGAAGGCTGCAGGCTCCTCTCACCCGACTGCCAGCATCTCTCGCAGCGCAAGGAAAACAGTAATGTTATTATCAGCAAAACTCGTACAAAATCTGCTGGGGAAAATGGCATTCTGTTTTCTTCCTTCCCTGCCGAGGCAGGGACGCCGGGATGCCTGGGCTAGCCTCGGTGCCCCGGGCTCAGACCGAGGGAGCTCGCGGGAGAGGACGCGTGCAGTCTGCCTCAGCAGGCTGCACGCACGAATTTTAGCACAGTTCCCAGAGATGTCAATACAATGCTGGAGAGGCTYTGGCCAGATAACAGGTAGTGTTACCGGAACCGATCACCAGGTGGTTTTGCTGCAAGCCAGACGGCCTGAACACGTGAGTGAGTTTGGGTCCTGGCACACCAAACTTCACGTGTCCTGGTGGAGCGGGAGGTCCACTGGCAGGGAAAGGACCCAAGGACCTTCCTAACGCTGGAGGTGACTGGTCAAGGCAGCCTGAAGTTCTCCTGTGGCAGTGCCACCCCAGACCTTGAGCGGTCCACGTCTCCCAAGGGCTGCCGCGTGGATAGGAATCCCTTTCAAAACGTTGGGAGAACGGCCAGAGTGCGCATGTCCTTGGGGTTGGGAAGCGATATTGGCAACAGCTGCCTGCCAGCTGCCCATATGGTTCGAATTTAGTGACTCGCATGCGGTGCAGCTGTGGAATTTGTTTTTGCATCTGCCTTTCTGGGAGGTGGGAGAACAGAAACCAGCCCTGCAGAGCATGCAGAGAGAAATGGCACTGCAAATCGGAAGAAGGTGTTGGGCTTTGAGAAGGTTTCGACAAGCTGTTGGTCTTCCTCCCTGTGTGCGCGTGCTGTCATCGGCCGTGTTTTGATTATGATTTGATATATAATACTTTGTGAGGCTTGTGTAATTAGTTTCATATTCCTAATCCGTAGCATCAACTAAACTTTTTAATTCAGTGTTTCTGGTTAGGCTCTGATTTGCCTCCTCCTATAGGAAGCATTTCAGCACTCCACTTAATCGGTTGTGTAGTTTGTGTCTTGAACTGAAATGATCCTCAGAAACCTACTGTTGTATCTTCTCTAGAATCCTGCAGAAATGTAATGAGAATGGTTTTACTCTGAGATTTACTCCAGGAAAAAAAGGTCTTAAAACTCACAGATAAATACATAAGTTTAAGGGGCCTTTCCTTGAAGAACTCAAAATTTCTTTCTTTACCTTTCTATAATTCTGTTGGCGAAAAGGAGCAGTAAAGTTATTTTATTACGTATGGCCTGAAAAGCGTGCATGCAAAATTCAAAGATCATGCAGAACCTGTCTCGGATGTCTCTGCCTGATGTGATCAGTGCGTCTGTGTACGAGGGGCGAAAGGGGACGCTAGCGGGGAGCGCCCGAAGACCTGTGCTGGTAGGTTGGCTCGCTTGGGCTGCTGTTTGACGACGCACCTTTGGTCAACATGCACTTCTGCAGGCTGCAGGGTATGGTGGTCTCTAGACTTTATGTCGTGTCCTCATCAACAGTCCTGCACTAAATACGGCTTGGGCCCAAGAAAGTAGACTTTGTGGACATATTTTCGGCTTTTGATTGTGGCATGTGCTCTACAGAATGTGTTCATTTGGATCTTTAAAAGATAGTATTTAAACTAAATTCTGCATCTTCAAAGAGGTGTATTGATATAACTATGTGATATTCATATACCCTCTAAAATAAGGATATAAGAATATTTCTTTTATCCCTAGTTAATTAGAAGTTTCAGCAGGAAAGTTTGCCATGCAAARTCAGTTTGCGAGAAGTCCTGATTCTCAGAAGTTATAAGCATCACTGCTTCCACAGAATCAATTAAAGTATCACAGCTTAGTGTTTCTGAATAACATATCTTAGAGGCTTACACTTGCTCGTATATGACCTTTGTAGCAAGACCATAAATTCTGAAATGCAAGGGTTGAGGAGGATGAAATAAAACTATGAAATGCAGAAAAGTTATTATGGTTATTATGGTAAAATTTGTTGTCTGAATGGCTTATGGTAGGTAACAATGGGGATGGATTGGCCATTTCAAATTCATTAACTATTCAAATGAACATACAGTTCTTCTAAAAATTTTATTGTCTGAAATTTTTCACTAAATTTGGATGTATTTTCTTTCCCTTCATAATGAGCTACATTGGTAGATTCTCAAAAAAAAAAAATTGCTAACTGAAGTATTTATTATTTTCATAGGGTCTAGGATTTCTTGCCAAGATGTGCTTACTAACACAACCATTTTTTCATTTTAGTGATTATCTAGTGACTTCAAAAAAGCATGAGACCCAGTCAACAAAGTCAGTGTTAGTGGAGTGCTATCATACAGGAAAATCTAATTCTGAGCACAGTCCGTAGGGCACTCCATGCGAGTGATAGACTGTGCTTTGAGTGCGAGCTGCCAAGAAGCCGCAGAGGTGTATGGAAGGGCAAGCTCGCAAGAAGGTAGGCAGGTTTCCATCAAAAACCTACTGGGACCCCTCACAAAATGTGCTTAAATTAACACATTCCCATGGAACATTTCACTTCTGACAAATCTAATAAAAAAATGTTACACTGGAAAGTTTCCAACTGATTCTGCAGCTGTATTCAGCTCCAGTTTCGAACTGTGCATAAAATATCAGTACACTTCACACTACTGAGAAAAAAAGAGTCAAATTAAAGATTGATTTAAAAAAATAAATTTTGATTTTTGACAAGATGATTGCATCGCAATAAAAATATGGACAGTACATGGACATTATAATCTTTTTGACTGTATGAAAAAAATAATTTTTGTACCTTCTGCACAGCTTGATCTCTAAATAATAGCAAGGGAGAAGTTTGAGGAAAGTGTTCTGCTTTGCTTTTACAACCTGCCTTCGTGAGCTGTGTAATTCCTTTAAGTCTGCTGTAGGAAATAAGATAAAAGATGCTACGGAAGTGCTAGGTAGAAACTATACTTTGAAACAGAGTGAGAGAAGAGCTTTGATAATTTTGTTTCACTTATTTTAATAGAGATCTTTGTTGTCGTCACACTGTCAGTTTGCTGGCAACATCAGCTTGGTCTTGTAGAGGCATCCCACCTTCTTTGCCCACTTGTTATCTTACTGCTAGTAAAGAAAAGAACTTCTCCCAATAAATGGTTGATATGGAAAACAATGACAGCAGAAATGTTTTCCTTTAAATCAAAACACGTATTTTGGGTAGAGACTACCTTTCCTTCTACTCTCGGGTTTCTCAGGTTTTCTTTTCCTGCCATATCTTCTGGCAATTCCTGGGGATGCTAGAGTAAGATTTGTCCGTGGAGCAAAGGCAAATGCATCCCCAAAGTACAAGTCTGGTAGAAATTTAAAATCACAGTATAGCCACGTTCTCATTACTGAGGGTGATACATTTTTATTTTGACTCTGGACAGTGAGTGTCACGAGAGGCTAAAGCACGGATTATCAAAAATGGCACAGTAGTGTCACATGAGCATTTTTTACATATGCTTTTTTTTTCCATTTTGTTTTTAACATTTCTGTTTGTCCTGTTTCCCGTAAGACCGGTTCCACATGATATCATGAGGAAAAGAGAAAATACAGGCCTTTATGTCTCAAAACTTTGTGCCTGATAAAATAGCACAATGTTGGTGACAAACGTGTTTGTGATGGCAGTCCCAGATTCGAGAGAGAACGGCTGTAGTAGACTTAACAAGTCTGATGCCGGGCTAGATTCATAAATTTCGTGCTGAGATGTCTTTTCCTGCTCATGCTGTAGCAGTAGTCCCTAGCGGTACGTATTTCCCGGGGGAAATGCTGATGACCGAGTCACCGTGCCTGCTTCTGCACCGTGCAGCCAACCGGCCCTGTCCCCGAGCTCCTTCGAGTGATCATGCCCATCAACAGTTGTCGGGTTAGATGTGGCAATGTTATTCTAAAACCTGCTGGATGTTTTGGGTTTTAGTTAAAATCCTGTTTCTACAAACTAGTAAGTTCTTTATCCTTCAGGCAGAAAAGTTCAATTCCACATTTATCATTAAAGTTTAAAAATACATCCTGACTGGTCATAAGAGGATACAAATCTTTGTGCACACCATCAAATAAAACTAGCCAGTATTTTTCTGTGCCTAACTTGCAAATACGCAACAAATCTAAAGCTAATAATTTGCAGAATTTCCTTTTAAAAAGAGTTATATCCCCATCTGTTTCTTCCCCCTCCTCTTTTAATTTCTTACCTCCCTGTTGTTTGCATTGCTTTCTTCATGTTATCTCCATTATCCTTTGTGTCAAAAAAGTCCGGCAGCTTTTGGAAAACTCTTGACACACTGTGCAGTGCTTTTCTAAGCAGAGTTGAAACCCTGTTCTGTATGCTACAGGTTATTAGGGTTAGCAGAAAGAATGTGCATTTATTTACTGAAGGTACTTTATAAATCAATACCTTGTTTTTGAACGCAGGTCAATAGGAATAACTCAGAAACACAACCAACAACTACTGCAACCCTAAAACAGCACTTTCAACATATTGATTTTTTGAAGAGTATCTTTTCCTGGCATTATTCACACAAAGTGAATAAACAGTTTCATGCAATCAAAATTGTAAATAAGCTTGAGTGTGCATGCACATACACGTGCACAAGTGCATGTGTGTAAAACACAAAAAGCTTTTAATGTAATGTGGGTATCATATTAAAAATAGAATTGGGAATTGGCATAGTTAAGGTTCATATAAGATCATTCATGTCTTCCTTTAAAGTTACAGAATAAAATATATTGATGTGATCAGAAATAATATCATTAACTTGGCCTCATTTACATGTATAGTTTTATTTAAATATTTAACACTTTTTAACTGCAGAAGATTAGAGCAGATACTTGGTTAATTAAAAACAATAAAAAATAAAACCAGAAATACACGTGAAAAACAATGCCAATTTAGCCATTGTAGGAGTTTGAGAGCTTTCTGGTTGTGGAGTTTCTAAATTTTATTATATAACTCCACAGCTTTGATAATATGTAGCAAAAGTTTTTTTCTTCTTTATTTTAATGATGAGGTTTTAATGATGAGTACATATTATATCTGGTTCATTCTCCTCAATATAAAAACAGAGATCAGCTCCTTATGCATTATTTTTTCCATTTCAGCTGGATTTTTTTAGTTTGTTTTTTTTTTGTTTTATTTTAAGTCAAAACTGGAAGTTTATAGGCCCTGGAAAGTAATAGACACTGTGTGAATGTGCAGAATGAGCCCAGTGCTTAATACACCAGGCAGCTCTTTTTGATGCTAGTAATGTGTTCATGTGGCCAAAATATTCCCACCCTTGCAAATGTTTATGGTGTTTAAGGTCACTGATGTTGTTACCGTGCACATATCATTGTTTCAGTAACTTACATTTTTCATGTCTTTTTTGAGGGTTAAGAACCACCTATGATCTCTTTACCAACGCTGCACAGAGCAATGTCTGGATATTCCCGACGCTAGAAGTAACGCAGCCCAACGTCACATCTGTTTATCTCCCGTACCTGGTCAGCTGTACGTGCTCCCTTTCATAAAAGTTAGCTATAATTATCACGTAACAGTACTTAAATTTGCAAAAAGCCGCTGAAGGTCTAAGCCAAAGGGCCATATTCGAGGGGCCAGCGAAGCCCCGTCCTCGGAGACGTGGGGCAGAGAGGGGCTGGGGAAGCAACGACGACAAGCAGCGAGAAGGTGGTCGTGGCTCCAGGCGATGTCTGGAAAAGGTGCCGTGCTGCGGACCGTGGCGCCCGGGTCCTACGGGCTGCGGAGGCAGCTCGGGGCAGGCGGTTCTCGCTCTCCTCCGAAGCCGGCTGGGACAAGCTGGAAGAGGGGAGTTGCGTGCGAGGGAGCCCGAGGCCGGGGACGGCCCCGAGCGGTTCCCGGCTGCCGAGCTGCTAGCGAGCCGCTCCTGGGCTGCGGAAGACGCCTGGCCTCATCCCCGGGGGCCTAAATAACCACGTGGCGTGTCCGTCCCTCCGCAGGTCTGCGCTCTCCTCCTCTCCCCTCCCGCACTTCCGTGACTTTTGAACTTGCTGCTTGATTTCAACCGCATGTGGCAGTGGGAGAGAGACCTTAAAGAAATTAAGCGCCTGGGAGTTTGATAAAAATAGGTAGCTAAACAGAGAACCATCTGAAAAAAGGCAGCCATTGCGAGCTGAAATTTCACGCTAGAAAGAGATGTTTCAAAATTCTCCAACTATAGAAAGAGCTTTAATAGCAATAGAGAAGCAACTGTGTGGCTTAAATCTGTAACAGACCAGACTTCATTAGTTTTGGAGCTCATCCAGTTATTTACTTTTTAATACTGATTGCAAAAATGGAGGAGCCTTTGGAACAGTTTGTCCAAACTGCAGGAAAAGGGAAGATTAGGTTTTTCACATTTTCTTTGAGAAGCTGAATGATTCGTCAAATTGGGCCTGTATGGGTATGGTTTAATGGCTCATTTAAAAGAGTGTGTCTTATGGTTGCAGCTTGCTAGAGTCTCCAAAAAATGGATATTATAAACAAAGGACTTTTTATTTAAAACTCAGCATTTAAGATTAAGTAATACACTATCCAAAACTGAGAGCAGCATGGAACCCCCACTAAGGGACATAAGTCATAGTGTTGTTGGCATTACTTAGATACCCTTTATCCAGCATTGTAACAAATCCATTTTTGTCTCTGGTAAGTAATCACTAATACCTGTTTGAGGAGTAAGGTATGAAAATCAGACGCTAGAGCTGCGGCTGCCGCAGCACAGCTCTGCGGAGCGCTGCAGACTCTCCAGCCGTGAGGCCCGATGGGTGTCTGGCGCTCCATTTGTTGGAAAGGATGCACAAATGCAGAATCACGTGGAGTTCAAAAGAGTGGAAATAAGAACGTGAGAAATCAGAAGAGCCATTTTAATCCGCATACTAAGCGAAACTGATGGTTTTCTTCAATGTCCTCTTCTCTGTAAGGCTTTCTGAAACAATACGGTCTTCAAGTGTTGTGTGTATGTATTTGGTAGCCACCCTGCCTCGGGCTCAGCCATCCCCCAGCTCCGTCAGACTTCCTGAGGCCGCAGGTCAGACTTGTGACAGCGTCTGCACCTCTCACCTCCTCTGTAAATTAATGGATTTCTTATATATATGCCTTTTTGATAAGTCGTGGAGACAAGTAACTAGATTGGCATTAGTTATTAGTGTTTTGGGCTTCCTTTAAGATAACCTGCTTATAAGATTTTYCATGTGCTGAGTACTGTCTTTATAGTAAAACTTAAGTCTCCTGTTTTAAAAACTCTGTTGTACGCTACAGTAATGCCACTGAATGATGGGCCTGTAGTAGTGGCTTGGCAGTATGTGCCCATCATTAATTAACAGTTTATATTATAAGATTGGCAGCCAGAATGAAGTATTCGATAAAGCAGTGA
This sequence comes from Apteryx rowi, assembly GCF_003343035.1. Taxonomy (NCBI): domain Eukaryota; kingdom Metazoa; phylum Chordata; class Aves; order Apterygiformes; family Apterygidae; genus Apteryx; species Apteryx rowi. Next base: position 686,912 of record NW_020450707.1, read on the forward strand.
AGGCAGATCTTGGTACTGGGCAACTGTCACAACTAATCAAGATAAAACAGAAGTTGTAAGAATTTTTTAAGAGGATTAAAAAGAGCTAATTGCTAACAACTTATTCCTATATAAAGGCTAGGTACAAAGAAGTATGTTAGCATGTATCTTTATCTTACTCAGTTTGGACCATTTTTCTAGTTTGTCAAGATTGTTTTGAATTTTTATGTTGATTTCCTGTGTTTCTGTTATCCTCTGTGTTCCTGCATCCAGGATTCCCTCCTGCAGTGTTTCACTCAGTAGCAGTGAGCCATTGAGACCTACTCTTTGAATACTCTTTGCTCTTTCCACCACTTCTGTGCCATCTACTAGAGTAGCATCTAGACTGTTCCTCTGTCTCCTTAGTGAGAAGCATTGTGAGGTCACGTCAACAGCCTACTATTTTTAAAATATTCTGTTTATTGTTTTTTTCCTGTCCCTAAAGTCTGTTTCTCCCTCCTAAAAAAGAAATGGTTTTGAAGTGGTGTATTCTAGACAAATCCATGTTGTCTGTTGATCATCATTTTTATTTTCTGGTAGTTGTAACTAACTTACTGTTTCAGCATTTTCCTGGGAAATGAAGGTTAAGTGTGCTATATTCCCCTAGTCTTCAGGTACTTTCCTTTTAAAATAGATGCTACATTTGCCCTTTTCCAGTGTTCCAGAACATCAAATGTCCTTGCCAGTCAGTGTGATGCGAGTTACCATCTGCCTTAGCCTTCTCAAACAGGTCAGGTGAAGGGGTCGGAATCAGACGTAGACGACCTTCCTCTATAGTTGCTTTCTCTGTTTTCAAAATTAACAGGTTCTCACCATCCATTTCAAGACCGTGCTACGTATTCTGTGTCCTGAAATACTCTTTTCTCAACAGTTATCTGGTGATTTGAAATCTCTCATTAATCAAAGCCTCTGTGCTTGGGACGWTACTGATGGTAGCTTATGAAAAGCCTCTTCAACCTCACCATTACCGTCTCCATGGTCTTTTTTCCTCTTATTGCTGTCAACTTTCAGTACTTTGGAGCACCTGTAGATCCTTGATATACAGGGAACACCCCCACACATACGCTTTTTTCCCTTGACTCCAGTTTCTATTCATTTCAGGAACTATACGATTAATTCAAAGCTCTTAATCATGACCCTGTTAAACAGAGACTGTGGTTTTCAAATACCTGTATCCTTAATACCGTCTCCTGAAGTACTGCGCTGAGCGACTGTTGCACCAACAATTAACGTTAGTTCTGTATCTCATGGCTTGTCGAATTCAGAGGGAGACTTTTTCTCCCARTACTAACACTGAAGAGGAAAGGACTGACACCTGACTGTGAATTGAGATTGCTGACTCTCTTAACCTACCGTTTCAGGATCGGGACAATAATGATGATCTCTAATACTCTCACCAGAGGCACTGAATGATTTGCAGCTTTCAGTATTCAGGATATCTGTTCTCACAGAACTATCTTTGATACTTTTAAGAAGTGTCTGAAGAGTCTGCTATTAATACAGATTTCTGCCATTTAGTGACATCATGTTCTTTGCTAAATAACCTGGCGTTGTGAGAGATAACCCAAGAAAGAATAAAATATACCCGTATCTGTATAAATATATCTATACTGTTACCTGTATAAACTATACCTGCATCTTATTACAGTTATCTTCCAGGGGAAAACATGCTCCTTTAATCAGCTATTCAAGCTTTTCATTGTATGTCTCAGGATAAAAAAATAAATAAAAAATTAAATTAATTTAAAAAGTTGATGTTAACATCCTTGTGGAAGTTAGAATTCAGAGAGGAAGTCCTAGATTACACAACAGCAAATACTTGCTATTATTTTACTTACTTATGTTCTCACGGTGCCATGGGACACTCATGAACACCAAGGCAAAAATACAAACACAGAGCAGCAATACAATGTCTGCTCCAAGGAGGTGCAACACAACCAGGAATCAGCCACACCTCATACACTGACTTCAGTAAGAACCGCAGACTTCTGTGAAAACATGATGGTGCAAGACATCCTTTTATCTTTAAGCTTGTGAAAGAACCATTAAAGGTATGCCAGGTGATTTTTTTTTTATCTGCTATTTCAGATACTGCTGCACTCCTATAAAGACCTCAGTTATAGCATCTCCAAACTGAAAGTCAGTGAGATTATCAGGAAATCCATCTGCACATAAAAATACCAGAACTGAAAGGTATTTGTGGTCATATATAGCATTGAAAGGATTGTCATTTTAGATCATGGTACAGGGAAATAGGCTAGATGTCCTCTTGAGGGGCTTCCCAGTCCTGTTTTCCAAGATTTTGTGAACATTGGACAGGCATCCTGATGTGTGTGCTACAAAATTGTATTAGTATCTCTCCTATTACAAACAGTCCTGGCAGATCACCTGAACTGGCGGTCTGTAAACATTTTCCATTCATCCTGCAAGGCACTTATCTCTTCTTCCAGATAAAATCTCTCAGAAGGGAGGGCAGACCATCCACCTGAATCATACTTAATTGCACTTAACACAAAAGATGCTTTCTAGCTAGTCACCTTGGGAAGAAATTGTCTTCATAATTTCAGAGTTCACTACTTCATATTTTGAAAAGTTTCTGCCATATTTACATAGGCTATCATATGAAAAAGGCTAACACTTTGGGCTCGGCAGTTAACTCCACTGAAGGTCATGGAGATGGGCACGTGCATTCTTACAACATCACTTCATGTTAGAGACACCAAGTTTTGCTGTCCTTTTTGGTCAAAGCAAACACCTCCCTTGCCACAGGTGGCTGCTTCTAAGTTATTGAGAATGGCAGAAATCTGGAGAAGTACTTGAAGAAGAAATAGCTGCTTACCTCAATGTAAGAGAAGCTCTGTGTAGTTCGCTGTCCTTGTGCTTGATGAAGCTGCCTCCTCTACTAACAAACATATCTGTAGACCAGTGGTTATCTCCAGTTACAACACAAATAACATTAGTTCAACTGCTATATAAGGGACGTACATTATTAATTTCTTGGTTTCTAGCCRTATACTTTGCAGTTTCTTATTGCCTATATGTGTGAGTAATTTCTGGGGTACAAAGTTGCTCTAATTCAATGTGGCTAAGAAAAATATCTTGACAATTTAGTGTATGGTACACCTTGAGCTACTCAAATTTCCTCTTTGCCTATCAAGTTTGTCAATTTGTCATCTTTTCTGAAGAACTTGTTGCCTACCTTTGGTATCTCAAGTGAACTCCATGATCTCACCCTGAGGTGTTAAGAATCGCTGAGGGCTATCAGAACTTGTGTAAATTACAGCGATGCAGACAGCATGTTGAAAAATCAATAAGTAATGAAATAGTACTGCAGTGAAGTAGCCAAGAGAGCAATGGGTGAAAAAATCCCAAGGACTCAGTTTCATTTTGTCAAAGTATAAAAGCTAATGTTCTGCTGTGATGCTATAAAATCATCCCCACTGGCCAAAGAAAATTGAAATACAAAAGAGCAGTAGAGAGGTGTAGGGTGAGCTTCCTCCTGAATTCCAAGTCTCTCTTCCCTTCCATTAAAATGCAATGGATTCTACTCCAGTGATTTGAAGTCATTTACTTTTTTAATGAAGCAGTGGATGGAGTTTTCTGCCTTTGTGTGCTATTGACTAATACCAGCTGGCTTCAAGTATCATTTAAGCCTATTATGAATTCCCAATAATCCACACATCTTCCCATACTGAATTAGTTACGTCATATTTGCAAGAAGGGAAACACCACCAGAAGAAAGTTTCTCTTGCAAGGGAGACACAGTACTTTATAATGCTTTCACAAAATGTTAAAAGAAACTATTCACGAGTTTTATGAGATACTTGAATTTTGTCTTCAGTGTTTGTATCAGAAGTTCTTCTTAAATTGAGACTACATATTTCTGAGCTAAAATATTCTACATTAGAACAAATTGTTCTGTAGGCAGGCAAATCAACAAAGCTTAGTTTTCTATGAATGCGTGCCCTATATTCTCTGTATCTGTCCCATGCAATAGCTACAGCTTTTTCCATCTCCTCTGTGGCGTGTTGGCTGTGCGCGAGACAGCGTGTGTTGTGGCTCGTGAAGTCGAGATCTTGCCAGCGGTTTTGCCAGCTGCGGCTGCACAGGCCATGCGACAGCTGGACTTTCTCTTGGTGGGAACCATTTCCTCCAAGCATCAGGCAATCCCTCAACATTTGCAGTAACACAAAATGTCTCTTAGACTTTTACTGTTCTTTCGGTTTTGGTTGGAACTGGCCGTACTGAGAGTGAGGTGGGAAAAGACAGGCAGACAATGTAATTTCTTAAGGATTATGTCCTCAGAAAATCAGGCTTAAAGAGAGTAGGTTTCTTCCAAAAGAAGAAGAAAAACATTGAACCGAAACAAATTTTCACAAGCTGGGTATTCTGGGAGAGTCTTTCATATAAATCCATAAACTATGAGTTTCTCTGGAGTGAATTTTTAATTTTAATGAGGTTTTTCTGCATGTATATATAAGACAGTTAAAATGTTTTATTAAAAAAATGAATGATTGAAATACCAATAAATTAAATCAGTATCGTTAAAGATAAAACAGCCTAGATTCTTGTGTTAAGGGAGAGTCCCCCCACTTTAACCTTTTATGGCTAGTCAACTTACTATCCTTTCTATATATCTGCCTATGCAGTGAGCTGTGTGTTGGTCCTGGAAGACCTAAAAGCTACATTCAAATGATAGTCCTTTCTTCACTGTTTTTCTCTTGATGATTTTTGTATGTCCTTTTCTGCATGCTGTCTGAAAAGGTAGGGTTTTCTATTGTCTTCTGGGTTAGACCTCTGTCAGAGGTGGACAGAGAGATACAGCCCTTGGAAAAGGAGGAGAGAAAATGGGCTACCTAATGTGCATGAATTATCTGTTTGATATAGATTAGCACTTATTGTTTAAGCAGCTGTAGGATTGAAAAATTCTTCTGAAAGATCAGTTATATCAGTTAACTCTATTTGGAAGAGCTGGCAGTTAAGATGATACTAGTTCCGTTTCATTGGTTCCAATCACCTCTATAGACCATCAGTGTCTTTGTTTAACCTTCAATGATTTTGTTTCATTATGGTGGTATGCATAAAATGGACAACTACTCTCGCCACAGCTAGAGAATATCTTGACTGAGACGGCAGGGAGCTTATATTTAGTTGTTCAACAAGCTCAGGTTAGGCTTTAGTGAAAAGAGCGCTGTTAACTTCAGTGACTTTGGAGAGGGTCCTTTGTTCTATTGAAAGCTGTTATGGGTTACAAAACTCAAAAGCCTCTTTTCTTTCCCGTTATTAGAGCAGTGCAATGAATCACTATATTTGGCATGGACACTTAATGTTGCAGATACTACAGGGTTGTTTGCAGTGAGGTAGCATGTAAATACTAAAAAGATCTCAAGGAACCCAATGGAACATAAAATGTGGACCTTGGAAACAGAACACATTTCTTTACACATAAGAATCATGGTGTGAATCTGGAATATCCCATAGTACATTCATTAGAAAAATTCGGGGAAAACATTTATAAGATTGTGATGTAATATGCCTTTTTAGCCTTTACAGACTGTGAAATATAGTATGTGGTGTTTACATCCTCCCTGAGTCCAGGAGACTGCTCTGAAGAGCCATTCCTGCCCCTCAAGACTGGGGAGTCCTCTTCGTGGACACAAAAGATATCATGCATTTTAACACCTCCCTGACAAGTTGTCGGTTAGCATCGCAGACTTTGCTGAGGTATGGCCAGTGTGCCTATCCTGGAGACATATGCTGAGACATTCTGTACTAGCATTTCACAAAACTTTGGTACTTATACTTCCCATTATGAAACACTGTTTTCAGTTGCTTATACCTTTGTCAGTCATTAACCATTTGGACTGGAAATTTTACATGTCTGCCACAGAATTTCATATTTTTTTATTTCCCCAGCCAAAGTAGTTGATTCATTTCCAGGAATTCAGTTAGGGATACATTGTTCTGCTCATATTAAAGAATTCTACCAACCTTTTTTTCAAAAATTTCTAGCCCTGCTTTGAAAGTATAAATTTGGCCATGGGTGGATTTTGCATCAGGTATATGTCTTTTGCAGTTTCTGTGAGCATTTGCCCAAATTATAAGCCTTAAAATATCCCCCATACCCAACAGTTCTCATGTGTTCGGAAGATTGGGGTTAGATTTTAGTAGATTCCCCAAAAGTTCTATTCTTAGTGGGCACACCACAGCCAGGTGTTGGGCAAGATTTTCCCTCGGTTTCAGCTTTGAGCTATTGCATGCTGCACGATGACTGTGCTTGAGCATTTGCACAAGTGGTGGGCGATGCTCTTGAGAACTTCCTTGGTAATGGTGTCTCCTGTTGGGCATCTTTACCCCATGATGGAAGTTACAGAATAAAATAGCGTTTGGCACTTCTCATCCCTTCCCCGGGAGAAATAGGAGCCTTCTATTTCAATAGAGCATGGGCTCCACAACAGCACCTATGGGTCTGCTCTCCTCCGAGACTTCACTGGAGAAAGAGAGGATCATCACCAGCTAGGGAGAGGAGAAGATAAGCTCACCACATTCAGCCTTCCTACCTTCTGCCTACTGAAACAGCGAGACTACGTGGATAGCACCACCTTTTTCAGGAAAGGAGGCTGAGGAAAGCAGGAGGAAGCTGAGGTACGTGCAGACGTAGGTGGAGGTAGGTGGTGCTGACTGAAGCCAGGCTAGCTGCGGAGAGTGGCACAGACCAGGCACAAAATTAGTATCAGAAGTACAGCGATAATAAAAATGCCAAATAATGTTGGTGTTGCCTGGTGATGCATCATTTTGATATTAGCGTGATCCCAGTAAGCTGCCCATCCCCAGTGTGAACTGAGCTGGGCTCTCTATCGTTCCTGGGCTCTGAGTGACCCCTGCTGGGGCCAGAAAGAGAGGAAGAGGAAGGACCAGGGTTGTGTCGTGGAAGAAGTTACTATCTCCAGGACTCCTCTTTTGTTTATTCCAGAAGTTGGAAGTAGTGAATCAGTCTAAGAAAAGGAGAAGAAAGGATTACTTGATGGTTAAGATGGCTGAATGCTGCCTTGGAAAAATGATTGTTTTCCTTCCTCTGCCACCTTTTTTGCTTTGTGAAGCTAGTTAATTCACTTCAACCTAACTTTTCACAGACTGTTACTAATTGGGTATTCGTCAATCTCTTCATGGGTCATTTGAGATGCAGGGGTCTGAATCTGTACTCACAACTGCTAGTGAAGACCGTTTTCAACACAGAGGAGCAGTCTGAGAAATCAGTTTATAGACCTCTCTTAATTAGGCATCCACAGTTAGAAGAGACTTTTCCTTTAATCACTATGGGTCTCAGCTCCCCAGTCTAAAACAGAGTTAATAATAGCAACTCGTCTCACAAGGGATTTGAAGAAAACACACGTGTTAAAAAAGCTTAGAAGGAATTTAATAACTTGGACTTCAGGGCAGCATTTGAATTGTGTAAAGTAAATAAGAAAGAGGACCATGCATTGGGCAATGAGGAGAAAAAAATATACATCCATTAGATGCACTGAATGGAGCAGGGTGCTCTGGAAAAAATATTGTGGCATCCCCAGATTATAACCTGCATAATTGTGTGTGTGTGTGTGTGTATGTATGTACATATGTGTATATATATATATATACACGCATGTCTGCATTTCTAATCTAGTCTTCCTTCATGTTTCTTTCTCTAGTATGTCATTAATAGACCATTATAAGTGCCTCTGTCTCCTCATGTCTCCAGCAAGCCAAAATCCTTTTGCCAAGAAATCAGTTTCATCTTATATGTCTCCCTTGAAACTTAATTCCTTCCATGAAGCATCTTAAGTCTAATAAAATGGAGGAATACATTTTTGCAAAGATGATTCACAAGGAAATACCACGTATTCAAATCACAGTATAATTACTAGTACTCTCTTCCATAGATTCCCTTTTCGTGAACACCTCAGTTCTATCTATAAGCATTTTCCATTACCATTATTCTTACACACATGCAAATATAAAATTTAGTCTGGGAGATCTTCTGTACCAATTTAGAAATTTGTTTTCTATGCACGTTTGTTTTAGCAAAATCAAGTTGCATAAAATTTGGTCAAAACGTACTGCAGAGAGGTATACCATGGCAAAGCATCTTTACTGCTAAATTCAAGAGAGCATTCCCAAAATTGTAGTAGTCACCTAGCTGTGTGACCAACTATATCAACACTAGATTTTGCTAGACAAAAATAGAATGAGCATTTCTACTTTCATACTAAAGAATACGATAAACGAAGCAGACCCTTCTGTGGACTTAGGGAACAGTTCTTCCTGCCATATACAGGTAGTTCATTTGTGTTATTGCTAGAAGTGGCGCTGAAGATTAAGGTCATAATTTTGGATGTTGGGTGTCAGAATGGAGATTTGTTGTACTTTGCTTCCGCTTCCACTTTTCCAAACAGCCTTTCTTTCTACTTGGAGATTAAGGACTGTGGGAGAACGTAGAGGGGGACGGCGCTGAGGTCCTTAACCAGGGTGTGGAGAACTCCCCGCTGATAACCACGGTGGGGTTTTTGCCTAATGGTCCACCCACCTTGTCGAGCGAGCTTGTGGGGGCCTAGAGAGGGACGGGAACCATATCATTCATCAGGAACAGGGCATTGCTTCTCAGTGTCGAGTGCAGAAAATAAAGAAACTGAGGTAAAATCATATTTAAAAGCTTTCTGCACCACTTTCTGCTTGGAGCTCTAAAATCTTGAAGCATTGCCGTCAAAGCTTTTCTGAATGACTTGATGAAGGTTTTTTGTTTTGGTTGCTGCACTCTTGGGACTCATTGGAGTAGCAGGATTAAAATTAATTAGAGGCTGTTTGGAGGGGGCTTTGGAAGGTAGCCTCAGGCTATACTTCAGTCTGGTTGTTAGAAGCAATATCATAACCTTCTCCTCCTCCCGTGAACAGACCTGCGCTGGTGCGGCTGGGGGGAGCCACGGAGCGTTCAACATAGACATCAGAGCAAAGACTTCCTCCCAAAGAGATTACTTACCACAAAACCAGTGGATCTACCTGCTGACAACCCCAGAAATATGTCTTGTTTCATTTTAYGGTTTCTAAAAGAGGCTGTTTTATGAAGCTCACCAGAATCTTGATGAAATATCCATACGAGGTTGTCCATTTTTCTCCCTTCTTACCATGAATTATGTTGATTAGCTTGTCTGGGAAGAGATGATAGAAAAAGCTCTGTTTTAGCAGCCAGGGTTTTTTTGTTTTATTCTGTTTTGTAAAGAATGGAGAGACGTATTAATGAGTGAAGAAGATTGACAAATAACCATTTCAAACCCATTTGTCACCTTGACTTTGAATTTTTCTCATTGAGGAGGGTCAGCTGCGGAACTGATAAAATGCTACATCTCAAAATTTGTGTCAAGTTTTTGTCTGATTTATGCATATGGAGACTCCTAGATAACCTCTATAGTTAATCCCTCTGCTACATGGAATTTAATGCTTAGCTGATTATTATTATTACTTAGCTATAGTTAGCTGAATGTAAGAATTTTAGCTTTTAGGATGAATTTTAACTTGTAGTCAGTTCCTGTTGACCATAAGAGTTGGCATTTCACACACAGCTTCTGACTTTGTATTACAGCGTATCAGAGTAATGTGAGACAAGATCTAGATCATATCACTACCAGAGTAATGTGAGACAAAATCTAGCTATAATAATAATCCATAGTAGCTACAGTTTTTAAAAACTGTTAAACTACTCCCTCTAGAAGTACAACCAGAAGTCATTTGATTTTTCCAATTCTCATATTTTTTTTAGATTTCCTTTTCCATTTCAGTAATACCTGCTTATCAAAATTACTTAAATATGCAGGAGCAAATGGTGGAGTTTAATCTCTTTACTACTGCTTATTCTGCGTCCCTTAAAAGAAAGTAAATAAATTCTCACAAGGGTATATAATTTGGTGCCGTTCTTCACTCTTCTTAATGAAATCATCCCAGAACTGCTATTATTTTTCTCTGTGCTTAGTTCTAGCAGTATCTAGAAGAGCTGTATTTCCGTGGCATTCTCCAAATATTAATACAGATTTAGAAATGTTTTTCTTTGTTCAGGTGTCTGGTAACAGTGACAGTAATTGTGTTGTTTTCACTCAGTATTTTAGGATTACTACAACATTTATTGTGAATGTTTAGTGTTAAAAAATACAAAATAACACAATAACTCATCTTACAGAGTTAAGGATCATGATTATCAGGATGTGATTAATGAGTGCTTAATTGCAAATATACTGAGAATGTCAATATATAATATAGAAACAAATGGTAAACAATTTAAAAATAATATTGGAAGTCTTGTGACTTAGATGACGACTTACAGGGTTTCTGACTCAGCATTCTAAAAATGTGGTTGGCAGATCAAATTTGTAAGACATTCAGAGTTGGATGTTCCTGGGATCAGGATAACAAAACCTAATCATTTCCACATTAGACTAATGGAGTTCTTTGGGAGCCAGTGGCATTAGGACAGAAATAGCTGTGAAGATGAGCTCCTCTGTGAATTTTAAAATATGATAAGTGCCCTTTCCTAAATTTTCCCAAACCAGCAAATAATTGCCTCAAAAATACAAGGGAGTAAGGAACGTAATTCAGAGCTACAGGACGCAGCACTAGATGCTGGAAAGTGTTGAAACCGAAAAGCCTCGTGGCGAAGACCCCACGGCTGCCCCCTGATTTTGTGGGCAAGTGCAGTAAGGGACGCTGCTGTGGCTCAGCAACTTATTAAGCCAGGATAACATGATCTGTTTGGTTAACGGGAGCATAACTCCGAGACACCTTTATGTAAAAAGATAAAAGCAAAAAGTAGAGCAAGAAAAAAATGCCAAAAAAGAAGCCTGGAATTCGTGCAGGGAATTCTACACGTTCGGTGGGATCTGTGGCGTCTCCTGTGCTASCCGGGGCAGATTCTGGCAGGAGCCCCCCACGAGCCAAAGATACTCTTTCCAGCCTGTAATCGTCTGTCCCACCAAGCTGCCTTCCAGGAAAAAAAAAAAAAAAGTGTTTATTTCTCCAGTTATTTTTCCTTAAACAAGTTTCAAATGTTAGGAGATTTAAGTTGCACTGACACCATAACAGAACCGTGCATCTAGAGCCCTTCCTCCTCCCCTATCTCACCCTCTTCCTCTTTCACACTAAAAGCAAACAGAATTCATTATCTCATCTCAGCATTGCAGCTTTTTAAGTTCAATGTCAATAGCTAGTTAGGAGAGGGCAGGGAGGTCAGGGATTAGGACTCCGAACTGTCCTTGACGTTTCTCTGTAGGATGATCTGCTGTTTGCATCAGCCTAATAAAAAAAAAAGCCTTCTCCTCTATCCTGGGAATGATCAGGACAGGAAAATGTCAGTTTAGGGGCTGACAGAATTCTGATAAGAATGATCTAGAAAGGACAGAGAGAGAGAGGGACAGAAAGGAAGAGGCAGAGAAGTGAATACTGTCATTCTAAGTTTAAAATTTCATTTTTAAGTATATTTGCTAGTTTTGTCTTCATCCAACATTTTAGTTCGTAGACTTCTTTTTCAAGCAGTTTCATTTTAAGAAAGCCTGAATCTATTTTTATTTGATTTGATTTTACAAGTTCTGGAAAGGTCATCCTGCCTGGCCTGAAAGCTGCAAATACATTCACTCCCACAGAATTACTTATAAGTATGAAAATAGTTTCCACTTTCGGAAGCATCTATACATACTCCGGAGTTACCAGCATGGCTTGAATTCTCAGACTTATTCAAACAGAAGATGGAAACAAAGCATTTAGTTGAAAATATTTTTGAAGTGTGGTGACCTCTGAATACAAATTAAATACCTACTTTATAAAAGATTTCTCTGTTAATAAAGATCTTTTTTCTGTTTCTATGCCTTTATTATGAATTAGATAGTAGAGAAAACTTACCGTATTTATTATTCACACTGGATTCAGTTTTTCATCTATATAATCTCATCTGTCCACAAAGATACTCTTTTTATATATGTCTTTTATTAATAGATTCTATTCATAACGATATTCCATTAAGATTTCTCAGCTATATGGGTTGTTTTGGTTATGAAGGACATTATCATTTTCACAGCCATGGCAGTCATTTGTGTTTTAAATTGCAGAATGAATTATGGTCTTAGTTAGGGTAGGAGGAACATAATCATATAAAGGTGAGTTACAATGGAGACACTTTCCTTCCAAAACTAACTGTCCTTTTATTAATCCGTGAGGTTACTGGTTTCTTACGGACCATTGGGCCTGTTGAGAGCCCACTAAGGCTCAGGTTAAGTGCTCATTAACTAATAAGAACCTGAGTTTCTGTAAAACAGTCTTTATTTTTATAATTTTTAAGGCAACTTTCTACATGGACTTGTAGTTACTTGTGGGGCAGCTTGAAAAAAGAGGCAAAATATTTTTTCTTAATTTATTTTTATAACATAATTATGAATCAAATATCATCAAAATGTGGTCTGTGTGCTCCTGGCAGTTTACGTGATGGCCATACAGAGAGGTTACATTTCACTTGAGTTTAGCTTTTCCCTCTATCTGTTAAATCCCAGTGAAAGGAGCTAAAGTATGAGTTAGTTCTCAGCGTTACTCTTCCTTGCAACCATTTGCTGTACTTTTCCTGGTACTGCAGAATCACAAGTATAAAAAGTATTATCACAGTGGGAGAGGAGGATATGAAACATATGATTGCCTAAAGTGATAATGCTATTTAAAGGAAAACAGGAGAACAGTCTATTCCAAATTTTAAACTTACGTTTGCTCTGCTGGCCTGCAGTGTTTCCGACTGGTGCCTAGTTCAGCTGTAGCCTGCTCAGCCTCTCCGTGTCACCAGCTACCATCCATTGCCCAAGTATCCGAGCAGGTGTTTGCAGAGTTTTGTACACTTGCCACAGGCCAGCCCATTTTATTTTGAAGACTGTATCTGTGACAATTGCATTTAATCTCTCTACCTGGTATTGGAAGAATACACTGTATTATTTCCCTCTCTTTTTAATAACCCTTTTGCATAGATATCAATTTACAGTTTTCCTTGGAGAAACTCAGTTTTCAAAATCTTAAAATTTTTAATTTTTCCTGATAGTAGTAGTTTCTTTTTCAGAAGCAGTAGCTTTTACTACAGTTTGCCTACAAGAATAATTAAAACATCAAGATGATTTTTTCCTGTAGGGCCTGATACTGCGCTGTATAACTTTCTATAAATCTGTTGAACAGAATAAAGAATTAAGCTCCTACTGCTTATAGTTATTTTTTACACAGTTTGTAAATCTATTAATTAGTTCATTTTAAAAGCCTCAATTGATTCTAAGTATAATTGTAATCAGATTCCTACATTTACTATTCCAGTATCCTGTTGTTAGAGAATCAGAAAAGGAGTGAGATGCGCTTGGCCACCCGCACGCCGGACCCGTTCTCATGAGGTGAYGTGCCAGCACTGGAATTTGTGAAATGGCACTCAGTGCGCCGGCACAGTCTGAAAAAACTGAGCTTTAGTAGCAGTTGCATCAGCTCAGGGAGTCGGTGAGACTCCAGCCTTGATGGCTAACCTCCCGCAAGAAGTAGGTGATTATATGTCCGTATCCCACTCTGCCGATTTATTTTCTTTGAACCTTTCATTTTACCTGGAAAGGCTCAACTGCTAACTTAAAAGTTGTTTCTTTGCCAAGTGATAGATTCAGGTGTTTCTAGTGGCTACATTTCCCGGTAGACTAGAAAGTGATAACACAGACTCAAAGTATTCTGAGCCCTGTTATCGGGAGGAAAATGTCCAGTACAATCCATAAGCAATTCCATTTGTATAAACTCTTGGTAAGAAAATACTAAGTCCTTTTGACAATATCGTTTCTTTTTTTATTTTCAGTTGATGTTTTTTTGGTTTTAGCCCGCTGCTGGTTCCTCCACCTGCACTGTATTTCTCATCTGGAAACCTCTTAGCCCAAAGTCATGAGCTTTTGACAAAGTGAAGATTGTGTTCCCAAAGCTAAGCGAGGTCTCTTTGGGGTGGGCCCTTCTGCTGACTCTTCCGTTGTATGGCAGCTTCACAGACTGAAATTTTAGATAGGTTGACTACATCCACTCTTCTCTGGGACCAATTCTTCTGCTCATCTCCATCCAGGCAAATGATAGATGTTTAATCTATACAATTCCCTCAGCAGCTCTCCAAATACATTTACTTTAACCAGCTCAGACCAGGTCCACTATATAACCCTCTCACTGGAGAAGTTTACTATTTGTACTAATCAATTACAATGTTTGCTCTGTTAATACCTCTACCATAACAATAAATTAAAACTGCTTTGAGATACTATCACGAAAGCAGTATATTGAATCATAGTTTCTCTAGATAATTTGTAGATCAGAGAAACAAATGCAAGAGGGAAGCAAGCTCCGTTCATAGATTTGTCAAAATTAATTAGATCATGCATTCAGAATTTTTAAGAACTTGCAGGTTACTTTATATCTGAGGGCCTTATGGTATAGTCTAGCAGATTTAAAGCAACAATAAAGCATACCTGATGAATATTTGTCTTTTTCTCAGTCCTAAACACAATCTGTGAATTCTTGGTTTCTAAGCTGGAACCGGGAGCAAAGAATATGGGCAGAACAGAAAAGGAGTTCTGAAATGTAAGGATTTGTGATGCATTATTCTCTTCTACAAGATGCAGACACTCCTATTAATTTTTGGCGTTTTAAAGCATTTGATTACGTTCAAATTAAAGATAGTGATCTCCAAATTGATTCATTCACAAAGACCCAGGGCTGGCCATCCCAGGGAATACTTCTTTTTTCAAGTGAGTCCAGGATATTTGGACCTCATTCCTGGTCTTGCTAAGGTTCTGCTACATAGATATTTACAATCCAAATTGTAACCAGCTGCTGGGTGATTTCTGCGCAGTTAGTGAATATGTAATATAATGCAAATAATGCAGAGGCCAACATAGCAGACTGTGCACTCACTTTCTTCCCTTCCCTGCTCCATGTGTTAAAGTCTGGCTGGGAAATGGGAAGGTTGTTCAGGGTACTGCTGTATTTATCTGATTCTTGCCTGCCAGAAAGAGCCCTTCAGGTGGTTGTCAGCCTGTAAATATACTCTAAATTGCCCTGAAAGGTGTAGAGCCTTTCTTCAGCTGTGCTTGTCATCAGTTAGRTGGCTCCAAGGCTTGCCCTAACATTTTCTACTAATGCTTGTATTTAAGAAATGAGTCTGTCTTTAGTCTATTACTGTGTGCCTTCCTCCATCCCCTCTCCTGACCCAAGGGTATGGACACTTCACTTGGTGACAGAGGTGCCCCCCATGGTTAGTGCAGCGCACGTGTTTTTGATGCGTAGAAGTTTAAGATTGCTCTTAGGTTTTACTTTTGCATGCACTATGTACAAAAGTAGGTCCAGAACTATTGCAGTTCTGCGGAGTCCTGTCTTCATCTTCCTGGCTTTGTAGCTTGATATAATGGTTTTCAAGTACTGACTTGCAGTCCATGTCTAAGTCACATCTTTCAGTAGTTTTTAATCTGCTTTATATGACCATACCAAAACCAAAAACCTAAATGGATTGGTGTAACTGTGTGTGGCGTTGCTGAACTATGCAACCTGCAGTGTTTTCAGAGCGCTCAATCTTGGCTCAGTCATGTTGTTGCTAATGACAAAACTGGTGGATCRGCATGGAACAATGGTGTTAAAGGCATTATCATGATATAATCCCACCTCAAAGACACAAGTGCTGTCGCAGGCCAGTGGTGTCATGGCAGATTTTTGGCTGTGCCAGGTATTTCAGGATGCTCRGAGCTGTTTCACCAGTAGCCAAGGACTGTAGCAATTGGTCCCATTCTTGCTGGTGGTGGTGAGGCTTCTGAAAAGCTGAGGATTGAGAACATGACCGTGCGATAGCTGTCTGCCTGCAAGCAGCACAGTCACTAGATATTGGACTAGAAAATGGCAGTGAGCTTCAGTGAGCTTCTGGATGCCCGAGAGGCTCTGCGTAGGATTGCGCTATTGCCCTGAATGAGAAAGAGGACAGTGGTAAGAGCGCTTGCCTTGGGGGTGGCTTGCTGGAATTACACCCCCAACCTCAGGGGATTCAGACTCATATCTCCCACCTCCCAGGGGTCTTCCCCATCCACAGTCCAAAAGCGATAAGCTTCCTCAGGCAGAAGAGGAAATTGAACTCCCGCGCAAGCAAGCACCCTTACCGCAAGGTGGTTGAGGTAGCTCTCAGTACTGCGCCTCCTCCCTTTTCCCGTGAACGAGGCGGCTAGTCCTCTGTGCCTAAGGAGACTGCCTAACAGAAGGTGTCATTTGGAGCTCTGCACGCCGACCTCGCGGAAGTGCCAAACTCAGGCCTGCGCTGAGGCCCCTAYGTCCGAGACAGACGCGCGATACCGGGCATGCCCTGCTCTGCGGTGCCTGCGGAGCGTCGGCTTTGGCACCTCCGTGTTCAGGCTGCTGCGAAGGCCGGTGCTGAGGGATCCTTTCCCGGTCACTGTATTTGAAACTTGGACGAGTAACTTGGCCTAATGAATTCCACTCCCGGCGCTTCGAGTTTAAATGCTTTTTTTTGTATTTGGCCCCGACAATTTATATGCATGTGTTAGACAAGGGAAGAAATGGCAAGAGAGACATGAAGAGGGGAAGAGATTGCCCAAGGCCATACAACAGGTCAGCGACAGGATCAGAAGTACCGGTCTGATTTCTCTCCTGACAAGCCAGTGACATACCCATTAGATCACGCTGTCTCCTGGCAGTGTGTATGTATGTATCTTGMTGTACAAAGCTATTAATCACCCCCCTAGCTCGGACCAGCATCTTCGCTTAATCAAAAACAATCTTCCAGTGAAAGAAGCCAGTCTTCTTGCCAATGATAAACACTGTGTCTTGGAAAAGCACTTTCTATTCTTGGGCTTCTTACAGAAAAAGGTGGACCCTTCCTTACTATATTTTGTCATGAGCAGCTAATTTAGCACTGTACTTTGTGTCCTTCTTTATAAGATGGCTATTCCTGAAGGGTGCCTCTTCCTTGACATATCTTTATTCTTGCTTGTTCTCAACAAGAACAAAATTTTAAAAAGCTTAAGCCTCTGGTATTTCAGAGTAAAGTCGGATCACTCATCAAGAAGAAACGATTAGGCTGCCACTTTAGTTTACATCTCATCTTCTGAAAGTTGTAATGAATTTATCTGCTTCAAAAATGCATTTTCATCCAAAGACAAATGCATGTGCTGGACATAATTCAGAGGAAGCTCAGACGGGTGCAAGAACAGTCGTTTCTATAAACTTAAACATAGCTTTCTTTTTAAAAGTCTCAGTGTTTTTTTAGAACTAAAGACAGTATATGACATCTGACCTGTAACATCAACAACCTTCAGAAGCAGATGGAAAAAGATGGACTCACTGACACGGTCTAGCTAGTAGCTCAGTGCAGTAGGAGAAAGGACTGCTGGATCCTTCAAAAAAGACCAAATGCAAAGGAATGCTGACATCCGCCTGCAGTTCTCAGAGAGACATTACAGGAATCTGGAAAAATTATACCAGGCCTTTGCGGCTTCTGTTTTTGAATTAAATGCAAACATAGTGTCTTTTAATACATACATTTCTCATACATTTAGCAACTTATTTTTACAATATTTAAGTGGTTACAGGACCTAGATCAAAAATTTTGTTTAATATTACACAAGCTTGATTTTCAGTCTGACATTTTTTGAATTTTTCCAGAAAATGGTAATACAACTTAATAATTAATTGTGGAAATGCATCTTAGTATAGAAGATATTCCAGAAAAAATGGATTTACATCTTAATAATGAGTTTGAAAATTAGTTATGCTGAAGTCGTTGCCTTTAAGTGTAAATAATGAGTATCTAGAACCCCTAATTTCCTGTTCAGAAGTGCTAGCTCTCTCTCCGCTACCTCATCTCAGTGTGCCCTTCTGCTTTGTAAATTTGAGTTAAACACCTTAGTGGGATTTTAAGTTCCAAGAAGAAAATGAAGATTTGAAAATATTTGATGCTTGCCACAAGGTGCATTCCTGAAAGGGATAAAATATGAGAGCTGAAATATGCTCCATGTTGAGTCATCTTCCAGAACTCAGCAGTATCTTTGAACTAWTATGTATTGTCAACTTTGAAATTCATTACAGAGAATAGTTAGCAAGTTATTAGTTAATATCTGCTTTCCCAAGGATTTTTTAAGGGTTTTCCCAAGGATATTTTAAAAGTCAAAGATATCAGATTTACGGAGAGCATGTTAAAATACCAAATCCTTCAAAAAATCAGGTTGCAAACGGTTTTCAAAAATTTAAGGGGGAAGAAGTTGCCCTATTTGCAAGGGCTCCTGCCTAGTACTGCTGAGTGGGCTGTCGCCGACGGGGACCTCACCATGAGCATGCAGTGGGAGATGCCTGCCATCCCCCTGCCTCGCTGTTTGTGCCCACCCCAGGCTCCAGGAATGAGGAGAGGAATGTTATTTCCAAGCCCTCCAAATCTGACCTTGGTCTCTGTCTGCTATCAGCCCACGTGTGACCTTTGTTTCGTCTACCTTTTCTTTTCAGACCTGATCTTGGACTTCGCCCTATTTCCCTATTTCAAACCTTGCTATTCTGACTTGCCACAGGAACCTTAGTGGACGGCCCCTTCCTGGTGGCAGGCTTCTTGGAGGCAGCATGGGCAGATTTTTCAGTGGCAGGTTTTAGGGTGTGAAAAGCTATTAAGAGAGATTAGAATGAAGATCGTTCTTGCAGTATTTAAGTCATGATGTATTACATTGCTCTTTTCTCAAGAATTTTCTGTCTAACGGTGTCCACAGAGCAGCCTAGCACTGTTTTTCATTGAGTCACTCTGATGAAGCTTTTAGACCTGAGGTTTTATGTTATCCAGCTAAAAAGCTGTACTGAAAGAAATTTGAAATCTAAGACTAAGATGTTCTGACTATCCAGTGCCTTCTGTTCAGTTTGCTTATTCCCCAGCCATTGCATCCTGTTTTTTTCTGCTGTTCATGTTCACATGGAGGTATTTATTTTTGTTTTTAAGTTACTTTCATTGACATATCAAGCAAAGGGAAGTATATTGTAAAAAATTTTTTTGTCCTATCATAAACTCTTAGAACTTAGTCCAGGAGGAGATCTCCAGGTTGACTTCTTGTGCATTAGAGGCTCTCAATTTTTACCCAAACATCCCTATTTAAAGTCCAAACACTATGCTTAGCCTAAATTATTTCAGTTCTAAAAAGACTGAAACATACGGAGGTTCAGGTAGAGAGCGAGAATAACCAAGGCATTAGGTGAGATATGACCATCTGGTTTCCTAGCAGGCAAACCACAGCCAGTGCTATAGAAGACACTCTAAACCCATTCTATTCTCTATATTCTTACCCCTACCATGCAAGCTGTGTCCTTTGAGAGAACACAGCATGTAGAGCAATCATATCCTCACAAGGATTCAATATCAACAAATCTCCTTAGAAATATGATAATATCTGTCCTTTTCAGGACCAACAATGGTTACTTTCCAAGGAGTAATAGCACATCGAGTCCCTTATTTTTAAGTCATGGATTCAGATCCAGTCAGTAGTGACTGAAAGCTTTGTTATCATGTGACCAACTACTCAATTATGTGTGGGAAAATGAATTTATTTTTCCAGATTTTTATCCCCTCAGAAATGCAAAGGGCTAAATGTACCCAAAAGTGCACAGTACTTATAAAAAGAGCCATTTTCTGAAAACTTATTTTGAGTGCTTTTTCAGACACCAAAATAAATAGCCAGATTTTCAGAAGAGCTCAGCAACCGTAACTTAGGTAATGAGACCTGCTACTGGTTATTGAACAGTTCTGAAAATCTGACCCTGATGTAAGTGTGTATGTAGGAAGTCAAGGATTTAAGTTGGGTTTTGGTTTGGGTTTAGATCATGCTTACATTATGCACTTGAAAATCTGACCCTACACTGTGCTGAAAATTTAGTCTAAATGGGCCTCAAGCCCAAGCGGGTAGTTTTAGTGGCACCGCTGTTGTAGCCGTGCYGGGGCGCCTGGGCGTAGAAGAACTTCGCGCTGTTGCTGGCCCAGCTGAGCGGAGCAGTAGCTGCCAGGCTGCAAAGCAGCCAGTCCTCACCGTCAAACTCCTTCGGTCGTGTTTTCCATAACAAACAGAACGGAGCCTTTCTCATCTCTAATTTGAATAGGAAACCTTCGCAGAAAATCCAGGTGTCGTGTGGTTGATTCAATATGCTGTTCTTCGTTCTAAGTTAATACTGAACCAGTTTGCCAGCGTAATCTCAGAGGGCGCTGTGTGGTTATAAGTATAGAAGTTTATACTTTGTGTTTTTATTATATATTTCTGCTATACTATGCAAACCATGGCTGACAGGTTTTAGGCAGATAAGGTATGAAGATTTCTACTCCAAATCATTTGAAGTCAAAACAAACAGCAGCTCAGGTGCAATAAGAAGGAAAGTTAGCAAGCAGATCATTTTGTCTGAAATCTTTTAGTTCAGTGAATTGCGAGGGGAGTGAGGTTCTGCTTATGAAAATGTTCTGTCGTAGGAAATCAGTACCTCTTTGTTGGTTTACTGTAATATCTTCAGCTAGAGTTTTTAAACCCATGTAGAAGTAGCCCGTTTTAGAGAGGATATGATGTAGGTCAAAAGGGATTTCACAGGAGCAGTGACAAGAAAGGATTGTAATCATGTGGCTAAATAAGCAGGTAGAATTCATGCTGCAACGATCCATTTGAGATGCTGCGTGCACCAATGTATCTGTATCCTGAACAGAGGTTGTAAATATATCTCAGATACTCTGAGAGGTAATGAATAGGTTTAAAACAATTGAATATTTTTGGATGAAGGAGAATGTATTTTAATGATTCTTATTATTAAATACAGTCATACACTTAGGCCCTAATTACTTTGGGTTATTAAGTAGTCCATAGTACTTCTATTAAAATAGTTTTTCAGTATCTTGATATAATTGAATTTAGAAGATCACTTGCCAAGAAAACAAGGACCGGGCATGGATCTTTCTGTACGTGCTACAAACCCTCACCAGTACTCCTCCAAAAATAATGAAGACTAGCAAGCAGATTGCAAGGAAGAAATMAGACACAGAATATAAAAATGAAAAAGGAGATATTTACACTCGTTGACTGGAGTTTATACAGTTTGAGAAACATCAGAAAGGACTGCTGTAATAGTTAGTAAACTAATAATAGGACACTATTTGACAGCTTGTTGGTCTATTGGTGGTCTGAAGAACATCAGAAGATATCCATGAAAGGAATACAAAGGCAAATGATAAAGAAAAAAACATTTCTACATGTGCAGGCAAGCAAACCAAAAAAAAATAGAAGAAAGTAGAAGTAATATAAGAACATGCCAAGTTTAGTCTAAGTTTTATTTGGCTGTAAATGAAATCACTGTGGCAAATTTGTACAAAATGAACCTCCTTTTTTCCCCCCCAAAAAAGGTTAAGTAGCCTTTGTACTTAAAAAAAAAGAAAAAAATTGGTGACTGAAAAAGATTGCAAAAAACAATCTCTGAGATCTAAGTAGCTGTAAACTTTATGTGATGTGATATGGGCATAATTTTTCCAGCTATCCAAAGTTTTCACACATTTTTGCCCTTTCTGTTTTGGTACCTGTTACACATCTTTGATGTGCTTGCGGAAGCAGGAGGACATACACTTTCCAGGACAAAGAAAGCAAATTTAAAAGAGAAGTAGGTGCTTTTAAGCCAGCTGTCCCCAGCTTATACCACGGCGGCTACGCAGGCAGCCTGCGGAGCATGCACGCAGGGAGGCCGCAGAGCGACACGGAGAGCGCGCCGCGCTCTCTCCCCAGGGCTGCACGTACTGCTCCAGCTTGTTCTCCACGCTGCAGCGGAGGTGGATGACCACTGCTTGAACATCTTCCATCGGTGCAAGGGTCTTCTGTAAAGAATGGCGTTTGGGTTTTTACATCTGACTCTCCTTCTTGCGTCATCGTATTTCTTCCCGTTCTGCACACATTTCTAAGCCTAAGAACAAAATGAAACACTTCTGTGTTTCAGACCTGAGGCTGTTTGAGGTTTACAGCGTGCTCATCCCCCAGCACTGCGCTGACGAGTTTGAGGGACCTATCAGGTAAGATGTAGCTTGCTTTAGAGCAGTAGTCAAGCAGAAGTCTCTTGGGATTTTGTCTAAGATTCCTATTAGGCTGTTCTCTGTGTGGGAATATTTCAGCCTTGAGGAGAGAAGTAGCAACAATCTTTTAGGTGCTATCTAGTGAAACCTCCATCAAAGGAAGGAGAGACATGATGGTGCTGGAAAAGGGAGCAGGAACTTCAAACGCTTCATTAAATGTCAGTAACGTATCATCTGGGTGTCGTCTTTGGAGAAAAATGAAATCATTTGCAAACAGCTTGAATAAAGGGTAAAAATGTTAAAAATACACTTTTAATATGATAAAATAAGAGTGGATGCTACAAGCCATGGCATGTCGTGGCTTTCAGGAAATAGAGCCCTGAAGAAGTACAAAAGGCCTTTAGTTTGAGGTAATGAGGTGCATCTAATTATGTTTAAGAAAGAACAGCGAGAACTACTTAGGAATACACAACCCACTCTTTTCTTTTCACGAGGGCCAGACAGAATTCCAGTCCTGATACCATTATTTTATAAAGGGTGAGGATTTCAGAGAACATCACAGAAAACAAGGTTATTTTCCCATAACTGTGGAAAAAAAAAGGCAAAAGCTTTCTTGTCTGTTCTCTTCTTCCTCTCAATAACTCCCATTAGGGGAAGAAAAAAAACACAACAAAAAAACAACCAAGCCAAAATAAGCCCAACCGTCATGAGAAATGAAGGCTGTCAGAATGACATTTGACACCATCAGGCCACAGCTGAAGAACAAGGGAAAAGTTTTCGGACGACTGTCACTGACCCATAGTCCCTCGCTCCTAACCTTGCTCTCCAACATATGTTTCTCATTTCCTTGCTTATAGCTGGTCCAAGCTAATGATATGTGTTTTGGCAGCCATCCCATGCTTGGCATAGTGCCTGCCTTGTTCTCATTGTCTCAGCTACTTACAGAAACCCCTTTCTCTGTCTTTTTCTCTCTCAGAAAATCAGCTTTATAGAACTCTAAATATGCAAAGCAGCTTTTGCTTTTAGAGCTACCATCTTCAAGGCTCCACCCTTTGTCCCCTGCCCTGCCACCGCTAGCCAAACATACCAAGAGAAACACGGAGAGGCGGCCTAGGAGCGAGGCTTAAGTTAGAGTAGAAACAGTGGAAAATCAAACATATTGGCCCATTAGAGTCTTGCTAAAAATACGGAGAGCGCAGCTATTCTGAGGGACGATGGCATGGGAAAATTCTGCCTGGAATCTTGGATCCGTCAGAGGAGACAGATCTTTCCAGCAGACATGGGAAGAGGAATGAAGCTCTCAGGACAGAGGGGAAGAGGGCATCGCACTTGGCAGATGCCAGAACGGAGTGGAGCAGGGGGTGGGAGATGCCAGGACAGTTAGTTTTCTATTTGAGATCAATAAAGGACTGAAACGGTTGGTAATTATGGGTGACTGTGGGGAGTGTGCTCTGGTGGGTATGATGCTGGCCTGGGAGCCAGAAGCCCTGGCTTTAATTCCCGGGTCAGCCACAGACTTTCTCTGTGACTTGGACCAGATCTAGATACCAATTTAGGCTGTGCCTGAATACTCCCTCTTTAAAATGTTGCTGATACCAGTATATGGAATAGTGCTGTAGGATAAAAGCTATTATTGGTTTTGAAGTGCTCAGTTACTATTATATCTTGACACATAGATGTTTGCCATTCAGCCACTACTTTTTCAGCCGGCATAAATAACAGAAAACACCACAAAAAACAGAACGAGTGGTAGCAGCTAGCAGTAACCCAAGGCTATGAAGTGGCTTTGCTCCAAAGAAGTTCTGATGAATCTTGGTATTTTCATCTTATAACTTTCCCCATACTGAAAAATATAATTTATTTTTCAGTTTGGGCAGTGGTTTAGCCCCCTTAGCCAAACCCATAGTTTTCAGAAACTCTGCACCTTCTTCAGCAGCATGGGCAATGTTGTAAGACACAGAAATATACAGCTGTATAATGTAAATGTACATATCARAGCCTCTACAATCAATCTGTTCTCCATAATCCTGCTAATGATCCTAAATAACCACTAGAAAAAAATATATATATATATAAATAAAATATATATATGTATTTCAACGTGTTTCTAAACTATTCTTTCTTTTTACTGAAAGAATAAGTCTAAAGATGGTGATGTAAAATCCRATCCCTGTTCCTCGGGTTAGGTTGTTGTAGAGAGTGCATTCCTTAGGATTTTGCACCCCATCTGATAGTTCTTAGGCTGTTGTCACCTTTTTTATATCCASGGCAGGGCGAAAGACTCACGCTAACTCCGATAAACCATCAGGAATTAATCTCTGGCAACAACAAAGTCGTGCCATCTTTTTAAAGATACAGAGCCAATTAACTTCAGCAGTAGCCACTCTGCAGTATTTGTTGCAAACTATTTATTTTCATTTTTGAAAGACTGAACAATAGAATTTCAGCAGTTAACTCATACTCAGCATGATGAAAGTGAAACTTAAATTTGTCTTTCTTTCCTCCTCTCTTTTCTGACACTGTCATCCACTTTAGTGTCTGCTCTTTTAGAGCTTGGTCCAGTGTCACTGAAGTTAATGGGAGTTTTTCCATTCTCATTGTATGAGAGCGGGAGCAGGCCATTACCAGGGCTCATAACCTTCTCGCCACATTCAGCTGTTTCCTCTTTGTTCCTGCTCCTTGTATCAAGGTYGTTGCTGAACACTTTTCATTTTTCCCTGCACTAGCTGCAGCAAGCATTTCTTGCACAAAACTTTACWCCACATTCTGCGATCCCAGGTGTTGACTGTAGTGACCTCCACGTTTCTAGCCTTCCTGGTTATCATAGTGTAATTTAGGTTAGAAGGGACCTCTGGAGGTCATCTTGTCCAAACCCCTGCTGAAGGCAGGGCCAACAGAGATCAGGTTGCTGAGGGCCTTCTGCAATCAAGTATTGAAAATATCCACAGCTTCTCTGGGTGCCTGTTCCAGTTTTTAACTACCTTCATGACTTTTTTTTTTTGAATATTTACTTATAATTTCCCTTGTTTAAACTTCTGACCATTGCCTCTCGTCCTTTTACGGTGTACCTCCAAGAAGGGTCTGGCTTCACCTTCACACGTGGCTTTTGCACAGCCCCGGTTTCTCAGGGCTCTCCAAYGTGCTGCCACCAACCTCCTTGAACCTGCCCAGCGTTGAGGTCCGCGCTGTGGATTTTGATCCCCTTCTGAYGCACCTCTGAGTCTCTGCCAGGTACATTTCCGTGTCCCTGGGATCACGAGCCGGCAAGGCTCGCACCTCGTCYGGCACCCGCAGAGCCCTGCGAAGGGGATGCCGGAGACCCGCTGGGAGCATCCACCCAGCCCACAGGCTCGGGCTGCTGCCGGCAGCTCTCGGAGTGTGTTTAGGAGCGATGCTGGAGCTGCTCCGGCACCAGCTCCCTTTCCTCCTGCCGGCAGCCGTCACGGAGGATGCCGGCCCTCTTCAAGTGCAGTTTCACCAAACTGTTCTCTTACAACCCACTTGCAAATGTTGCTCTGAGAGATGATGTGAGTCCTCCTGCTCTTTTCTCTTCTTCTCTGTCTTGAAAATACCTGGGTATTTCTTTCTTCTTTTCACATCGGCTGGTAGAAACCTGCAAGGAAGCACGCTCTGGCAGGGCACACGGTAACAGGCACCAGAGCTGCTCTCCAGTAAGGCCGTGCTCATTTTCAGACGCAGCAATAGGAAGTAACATCTGACCAGCATCTGTTGTGGAGGAGACCCACTCGCTGGACGCTGAACACAGGCTTCAAAGCTTTGACACACGTTTGAAGCTCAGTGCAGGAGCGAGTGCGAAGCTCTGCTCCGCRTTACGAAGGCGGTCAAACTGCAGGCTCCCTACTGGTGTTGAAACCTGGAGCACAGTTGTTTGCCTTGGGCCTCTGGGGGGTGCAGCAGTTGGGATTCAGCCCAAAGAAGTTTGRTAGTTGAAGACGAAGCAGTCGTTGCGCTTTGAGTATTCTGAGGTGCTGTGGGGGCTGGAATGGCTATGGGGCGAGAGCTGTACAGTGGGGGTCTCGGATTATTTTGCAGATCTCCTTATGGAAGTGAACTCGGGAGGACRCCTTGCTCACCTCCATTGCAGAAACACAGCATCCCTGCAACGCGTCGATGGAAACGAAACTCCCCGCTTCTTGTGGCAAAGTTCTGCATCCGCTAAAACTGCAGGGCATCGAACAAGGGTCCAAGCAGGGGTCAAAATCTCTCCTTTGTAAGGTAGTGACTTCGTGATATAGTGACTTTATTATTAAGATGGCAGTGAGTTTGCAGGGCATGGTTTGCTTTGGTTTTCCTGCAAAAGAGTAGTTCTCCTGGTATGACATTTCTGTCCAAATACCCCGTGGTGGTGGTGGGCAGGTGTCAGGTGGACGGAAGAGGAGCGCTAATGCTAAGACATTACTGAAGAGGCGAACTGGCATTTAAATGGTTAAAATATCACCACATTTCACTCGTCTTAGGTTTCTCATAAACATTCAGCAAAGCAGTTTCATTCAATCACACATATTAACTACTTAAGTTCCCCTCTCCAAGGATGCRGATTGTTATTTTATGCCAAATGTGCTGTAATTAAGTTTGACATAAGCACATGGATTAAATATGTGGTTTGGTGGGCAAATGGGAGGTGGCTTTTCCTTCTGGCCATATGGAGAATGCAACCAAATAATGTAAAGAGAGGAGAGATTATTCTTTAYTCTTTGTTTTGTTATTCAGTGTTGTCTCTTTTAATAAAATCACACAGGTTAATCAGCTAGCTGCTGTAGTGCCAAGAACAACTTCATTTCACCAGTTCAAAAGTTAATATCCAACATTACTCTTAGTGTACCCCTTATTTATTTATTTATTTATTTGTATATATATATGCATATATAGCTATGGTATTTAGGCTACAGGTGTTAGAGAATGCATCTCTTGGGTGATAATGGATTACTACTGGATTATCAGTAAAGTTTTTCCTCAGGGTAATCATATTAATTTTTTTTTAATCATCAAACTCTAATGAAAATACTGTGCTTTTCAGTTTTACTAATTATATTGTTGTGCATTTTATCATTCACTTGTTGTAAGTTATATTTTGCACTGATGAAGGGACCTCAGTTGAGGGCCTTTATTGTATTATTGTTGTTGTTGTTACTATTAATGTTGCTGCTTGCTACTTTCATGACAATAGCACCTAAATCAGGATATGGTCTTCATAGCGCTTGGCTTTACGCAAGTTCATGACAAAACATGATACTTATGCTGAAAAGATTAGTATCTAGTTTAAGACCAAATAGAAGAGACGATAGTGAAAAATAAGGAAATAAGGATATGAGGAAGATGAAGATCACATCTTAATGATGAGTGAGAACAAAAGATAGTTCTAAACAATAAACACTTATTTTTAAATATTATATTTAAAATGCCATACAAAAACATCAACTTTGTACATTCCTTAATACCTCCCTCCTCTCCTTTAAATATTGGCTCTAGAGTCATTTATATTTTGCCTACTGATTTATTTAATATTAGTTTTCCTAATTCTCTGTATTTCCATCTGCTTTTCTGTCTCTCATTTCTGTTCCTCAGTTCTGCCCTCTGGTATAACATCTTACACCTCTTCATATAGCAGCCAACAGGTTGGTCCGTGGACCAAAGTCACTCCTAATGTTGGTCGTCCAGCCTGAAATGCTGCACAGGGACCTGATATGCAGGCAGCCACCATTACCTGGGAGCTAAAAAGCGAAGCACCGTATGTTAAGAAGCAACTCTGGAAAGGACTTTGGCTTATGACAGATAACTAAATATGAGCTTTGCAGTGATGTGTTTGTAAGAGCTACCAAGGTTCTTGGCAGTGTACCAAACAGGCGTAACTCGGTGTATACCCCGCTTGTGAGACATTGTCACAATTCCAGGTCTCACTGGTGAGTTTAGCTTTGGGGAGTATACTTCAAAAAGAAAATCGCGCAGGGTTTAGAAAAGAGCTATAACAACAATCAGTAGCCTGGAAAATCTACTTTGCAGTGAAAAATTTAAGAAAATTAATTTAGGTATTTTATCCAATTAAACTATAGACTGTTAGGACAAGTTATTTAGGGAAATGAAGGAATCTGTGTCACTTAGCATTTTTAATCGAAGATGGGATGATATCTTTTTAGAAGATAGGCTGCAGCTCTCATGAAGATGATGGGCTTGGTGCAGGAATGAGCAGAAGAAATACTGCATTTGTGCATGCAGGAGGCGAAGCTATTTCTCCTGAGACATAGCCGCCTCGTACAATGCGTTTTGGGGCAGGATCGACAGTAACTCTGCGTGTGCAGAGCAGTAGCGCAGGGAGCTCTGGSTGCAGTGAGAACCCCCAGTCCCAAACCAGCTCGGACCCTCCGTAGAGCGAAGCAGCTCAGGAGCAGCTCCAGGGCTTCTGGTTCCAGAGCAGTTTGTCAGTCCTCCGCCAGGGCCCTGGCACCATGAGCAACTGCGCTTGAATCTCCAGTTATCTCTTCTGGCATAAAAATCTGTTGCTTTAGTACAGATTCTTAGGGGGAAAAAATAAGTAAGAAAACTAGTTCTTTCCAAAGGAGAAAAAGGAGAGTGGAAGTAGAACTCATTAGCTGGTGTAGAGCTGAAAGACCCGTAGGAGGAGGTGCAGGGAAGACTCTGTAACACTGGTTGTAGCAGTGTACTTTGCAAGCAATTCTTCTTTCCGATGGACTAGATGTAAAGAGAAAGATGAGCCAGAAGATTGTACTGATCTGCATAATATGATTATCACTCTCTTGCATTCTCTGATGTAATGATATATGTATGATATACTTTTTTTTTTTTCCACTTACAAACATGGTCTGATGTGGGTATTGACTAGCAAATAAGAAAGTAAGAGATGGCAATCCCAACAAAATGACTTCAGTCTGCCAAGTAATAATAATAATAATAATAAAAGGATGTAATGCTTCTTCTGTATTATATGAAAGGGGTATCTTTTTGTAGCTACTTGTGCGGACACCCAAMGAGATGTTAACTTCTACATTAAAAAAAAAAAAAAGGAACAAATGGAGAAAGGACTGATAGTCAAAAGAAGTGTCCATCTCCTATGGGAGACATCAGAAAACCAGCTCAGCAGTTGAAGCTGAGTAATCACTAACTTTATCCGTCCAGGCACTAATATCTGAGATTAAATCTAAATCTAAATCCTAATCTAAGACTAAATCCTGAGATTGTTACTGATATACATCGTATTCTATGCAAAGACAGCTGTGCAGAACTGTATTCTCTCCCTTTCTCCAAAAAGCACAGTAGCATTCATCTACAAAGCTAGAATCTTTCAGCAAATTTAGAGCATTTARACATGATTTGCAACAAGAGAACAAATTCCTAAGATGATACATAATAGTGAAATTCCCAGGTTAAAATCCAGCATTGARTGCAGGCACAAGAATATCCTGCTGCCCGTGGGTTCCTGAGCCTGGTCCTACCAGGAGAATCAGAGCGATGTTGTTTTCTGATCCAGGAAACAATGACTTCAAGGGTTTATTTCCCTTGTATCAAAGAAAATACATTTTTAGAGTTACTGACATTCTACACCTATTGCATGGCATAACAAACGGGGCATAATTTCCTGTGTTTTGTTCTTATTCTGTGTAGCAAAGAAAATTATTCTCTCCAAAATAGTGTTAACAATATAAGGAAGAAATAATGTCAGCTTAGACAAGTCGGACAAGCAGGTAGGTCTTTGAAGTAGAACCTGTGTCTGCCTGTGGAGTAACCTGTAACAATTTTTTGCAAGCTGTAGTTCTGTGTCTGAGTAAAAGATAATAATTCATAAAGGGAACATGCACTGGTGGCTATTAAATAGGATAATTCAATGCAGCTGCCTCTTCAGTGGTTGGTGGAAGTTCGGAGGTCATCCCAGGGAAGGTTTGGACAGGCAAGTTCGGAGGTCATCCCAAGGAAGGTTTGAACAAGGAAGCTAGGAAGTCATCCCAAGGAAGGTTTGGATGGGGAGGTTAGGAGGTCATCCCAGGGAAGGTTTGGACAGGCAAGTTCGGAGGTCATCCCAAGGAAGGTTTGAATGAGGAAGCTAGGAAGTCATCCCAAGGAAGGTTTGGATGGGCAAGTTCAGAGGTCATCCCGGGGAAGGTTTGGATGGGGAGGTTAAGAGGTCATCCCCAGGAAAGTTTGGAGGCAATGACCAGGGCAGTGTTGAGTAGGAGGCATTTCTGTAAGTACCGCACAGATATCTGTAAATAGTTACGCTGAACATAATCACATTTGAAATGTAAATTTCAAATTACTGCCTGTTGATAATTTTCCTATGATTGGATTAGATAACTTGTCTATGACAGCAACAGCAACAAAACAAAAAATGTACCTGAAATTTGGATTGTTTGAAAGAGGCAAGCCTGCAGATTGACTCCATTCTGTTAAATAATTACAGAAAAGGATTATCCTGAGGATTTAGAGGGAARGTTCTTATTTCCAAAAGAAAAGAGTTGCTAAGGTTTCAGCTGACCAATTCGGCTATGCATCTGGGATTTGATTTTTCTTTCTTTACTTTTTTTCTCTTTGGCTAAACTCTGGAAGTTTTACACTGGTGGGGGGAGTGTGTTCTGTAATAAAAAGGTGTGGTCTGCATCCCAAAGGGGATAGTGGAAGCAAGTGGTTTTTGGTTTTGTTTTGATGGACCTGCCTTTTCAAA
The DNA here is from genome assembly GCF_003343035.1 of Apteryx rowi. Lineage (NCBI taxonomy): Eukaryota > Metazoa > Chordata > Aves > Apterygiformes > Apterygidae > Apteryx > Apteryx rowi. The sequence goes on from NW_020450707.1 coordinate 717,727, forward strand.
GAAGTCAAAATTTCAAATAAGAAAGGAATTTTCTCATAATAGCATGACCGTGCTATTTCTTTTTGTACTCATGTTTCTTTTCTACAAAAAGAAAGAAACTGTCCCCACTATTCCTTAWGAAAAGTCAAACAAAAATCTGATGCAATTTTAACGCCTAACTGACCTGTTAGCTAATTATGCGTTAAGAGCTTTCAGAAATCCTTATTTATCTTTTTTCTTTATGTAAATTCCAACATTTAATCTTAACGTTTTCCATTTTAAAATTTTATTGTTTCCATACTCTGTTTCTGTACATGACTTGGTCAAATCAGATTGTCCTTCCTTCTCTGTTTATTTTTCTGTCTAATTTCATAATTATCCAATGGAAGACAGATACCACAGTTTATTGAAGCACATATACCTGCATTAAAAATCTGTCTTCATTCAAGAAAGATATTAAGCATATACCTATACCCCATGAATTTCAAAATTAATCACRTTGTTGAAATAGGTCCATYGTCATTTTGCTTTGAAAACTTTTATTTTATTGCTTCATCATATTCAATTCTGGCCAATATTTCTCTCATTCCTTATTTGCCTTGCTGAAATTGAGCAAAAYTACTATTCATTTATTTGAGTTAATTTTTATATTCTTTAAAAATCGAACTGAATTAGGGTCCTTGTGGCCTCACTTCCCCCTAACTACAGTTAGGCCCTCATTATTATCTGTATCTCAAAAAAAAAAAAAAGCATTTTCCAGTATCAGATCCTCAAACCTGAGTTACTGCTTTACAAATTATTGTTCATTTCAGTRTGACTTACAGCCCTCATCATTAGTAGTTCCCAGAATATATATTTCTTTAGATACTTTATCAAGAATTGATATACAGTGTAGAGAATTGTTTCACATACACAGTTTATGTGTTGAGTCACTCTATCACAAATTATGTTTTGCAATTTACCTGGCATRATACATAGTTATGTGGTATTCCCTCTTTTCTCCTATTAATGTTTCATAGTCCTTTCCTCAAATTCATTAACTTCTCATTAAATTAGCCCATAATATCAGACAACAAGCGCTAGTTGACTCTTTTTGTTACCTACCCCTTTATTCCTTGGATGTCTTTGAGTCCAGCTGCCATCAAGCTTTCCCTTTCCCCAAGTCTGTGGTTCATCCTCCCTTCTTTGAGCTCTTGAGCAGGCTTCTCCACAGCTTTCAGTCTTCAACCTTGAACTGTTCAATTGATTTTGTTACTTGTTTGTTTGAAAATGAAATATGATTCCCTCCAAATTAAAATATTTCTAAGAGTAGCATGATTTTCTAATCTGCTGAGTCCTGTAGTGATGAGCATGGCTCTTTTCTTTGCGATTGCTACAATATCCAAATAAACTGTTATCTTGCTTTCTTGGACCTCCATCAGACCTCCACTTCTTTAGATGTCATTTGTTGCAATATAGACTAAGACTATCAAGTAAAGTGTTGGATTCTCCWTTTCTGAATGGAGATCTGGAAGCTCTTCTGATCAACTTCCTTTGGGAAACCAGGTTACTGGTCTAGAACATTTTTTAAAAGTTAAATTTGGTGACGTAAGAATCTTCACAGTGAACATTGTTGAGATCATTAAAAAAAGTTATTTCCAATGCAGTAGTGTTAGTTAGTATTAAGCATATTTTCATTCTTTATCTCTTTACTGACACATGGCAACTGTTGACCTATTATTCCCTAGGTCAATCCTGTGTACTTTTTAAAGACATGTAATATGTAATATGTAATATAACTTCCTCCACGTCTTTTGGAGACTTTGAAGAGTTTCCAAATAATTCCTTTAAAATTATTAGATGCTAGTACTCAGAGTTACTAATTTAAAAATCTTCAGATTTAACAGATGCTATTTAACCTACACTTTTACTATTATATGACCTTCATTATATGTTTACATCAACTAGTTTGATTACAAATGTGCACCAGAAATGTTTACTGAATATAGCTCATTTTTCCACAGTTATTGACATTTTTACTATCTCTGTTTAGTAATGGTTAATTATTGTATGTAATAATCAATTATTGGAATTTCTTATATCAAAGATGTACTTCAGAAATCTGTGTTATATTGTATGTGACTGTTTTGCTGATACCACTTGATACCTTTGGCTTTTCTTACAAGTCATTCACATATATTACCTTCTGGCTTATACTAATTGTCACAGATGTTTCCTTTTTTTAATTTGTTATACTTTGATTCCTGTTTTTTTTATAGCTGCTTTCATATCCTCTTTTAGCAAAGATGTGTAAACTTCCTTGTGAATGATAATTTGCAGCTTTTGGGGCAGCAAGTAAGCTGTTCTTAAATGTTTACACGTTTTCATAGAAAATTTTCTATTTACRCTATTTCTTCCAATCCATATTGCTCATAGGCGTCTTTGGTGTTGGGAAATTTACTTCTGTTAAACATGTGTGAATGGCACTACATATTTTTTCAAGGAATATAAGCAGGTTTGGGKTTTTTTTACATAAGCACCTAGAGTATTTAATTCACTTTAGTTTCGTCCCCTAGGAAGAGGATCTAACATTACACCGCCACATCATTTTGCACACTACGTTCATTTTTCRATGCCTTTTTTCCCTTTGGTCCTGGAAATGGCTCCTCCTGGGTAGGGACTGTGGGYGCGTGCGTGGTCTGGCACATTGCGCAGGTGCTGTGCGGAAGCAGAGCCCTCTGCGTTGCGTTCCTAGGCCTATGCTTAAGCTTCCTTTGAAGAAAAGACAGATTTGTTACTCATTTTCTTTAGCTTTTTTAAATGGGTTGGGTGATGCTGAGCTACGTATGCAGGCTAATACTAAGGGACTTGCTGGGTTGTGTCAACTGCCTGGCCGGGATTATTTCAGATCCGTAGCCCTGTTCCTTCCTGCAGCGACTGGGAACATATGCTCATTCTCACATTCTTTACTATATTTAAAAMCCCAAATATGCAACACTAGCCATAAGACTGCTAACCATTGGCACTTCTYTATATGTAATGTAAAATAAGATGATTTCCAACTTTCAAACATTAAAACATAATTGAAAGCCTGGTCTGTCTGCTTACTGGCAAATGTTGAATCATATCTAAATATTTCATGTGAAATCCAAAATAACAAGCTCTCATGAAAGTTTAGCAAATTGACTCCTTTTTGGATGGAGTTGGGATTTTTTCAGATTTGTCAGCATTGTTACATATAGCATGGCTTTTTGCTGCTGCCGTACCTGGTTTTTTTCTTTCCCTAGATCCTTGCCACACCATCACAATTCTGATTTCAAAAAGAATAAATCTTTTTTTGGAGCCYGCTAGATTTATACGTGTTCAGAAATTAGCACGACTGTCTCACGCATTTGACACGATTGATGCCTGCAGCAGGAAGGAAGCAGCGCTGTGAACTCGGCCTTGTACKGTAGTGCACAAAAGATAACTCTTGAGGTCAAAAAATTACATCCAAATGTCACATTTTGAAGTTTCTTTTCAAGTGGTTACACTGGATGTAAACTTGCGGCTCTCATTCTGACGCCAGAAGGACTTTGTTGTTTTATGCAATGGCCATATACGTCTGTGAACAGAAATAGCAAAAGCCGCGTGTAATGTTTGGTTATCCTGATGCGTTTACTAGCCGTTTTGCACAGGTGTAAGTAATTAGCCATGGCACAGGGCAGATGAGGATCTGGCCCTCTGTCTTTTACGAGTCTTAGAACGGGTGCAAGAGCCGAGGAAGTGTTGAAAAAAGGAACAGGAAACAGATGGGAGATGAGATTTCTTAAAACTCCGCAAATTCTGAGACGCCTCAGTGCAGTCTCACACCTGAGAAATTTCGGGTAGCAAAGAGCAAACGTGCGCTTTGCATGGAATGAAAACAGGGAGCAGAAATGGAGAGGAATGTCGAGGAACCTGTGTGGACACGRGAAGCATTTTGCCGCTCCTCGGTAGGTTTGGTAGGCGGAAAATCGAACGCCCGCTGTAGCGCCGGGGCGCTGAGAGCCGCGAGCCCGGGCTGTGTTCTGCGCCGGAGGCAGGCGGACGGGATGGGACGGGACGGGACGGTCCCGCGGGATCCCCTCTGTGGGGCGGCGGAGGCGGGCGGATGGGATGGTCCCGCAGGATCCCCTCCGTGGGGCGGTGGAGGCGGGCGGATGGGATGGTCCCGCAGGATCCCCTCCGTGGGGCGGTGGAGGTGGGCGGATGGGACGGTCCCGCGGGATCCCCTCCGCAGGATCTCCTCTGTGGAGCGGCAAAGCAAAGCGCCTCTAGGAGCCCATCGGCCCGGCTCGCTCGCAGCCTCCCTCGGTGGGACCGCAGGGGCGTCCCGGGGTGCAGGAGGAGGAGAAGGAGGAGGAGGAGGACGAGGAGGACGAGGAGGAAGGTGTCTGCGGCATCGCGCTGAGCAGCCGACGAGTCTGCAGAGGTTCCCAGGAAGGGACTCGCCGTGTTTTGCAGTTTGAGCGTTAGCACCTTTTGGCAGTCTTCCTTGGGTGACTGTGCTGGCCGTTTTATTTACATTTGCGTTCAGAACGGGGCTCAGCTCTTTAAGCATAAGGAGAAATTTAATCGTTTTGCTCATCAGGTGGGGGAATACTGCAGACTGGCTAACCGTCTGAAACCGGCTCCAGAGACCCGAGACACCCTCCCCCTCTTCTGCAGCCGCATTTCACTTGTGACCTTACGCAGCCCGTGGTCAGACGCGATCCTTTGAACACGTCCCCGAGCAGCAGTGATTAGAAGCGCTTTGATTGCCCTGCTCAGCTGGTCCTCAGCTCCCGCGCCGCCGCCGCCRCGCTCGCCCGCCTCCCCCTCGCACGCGGGCTCGTTCGCTCTCGGCGACGTTTAAGTCAAAGCTTCTTCTGTCCCTCCTCCCCCTCCGGCCCCCTTTCATTTTCGTATAGCGTATTAAACCTCAAGACGTAGTTAACACTAATCCTGATGTATTTAGGATTTATCTGCATTATTAATTCCAGTCGTGTTGTGAAAAAGTACTAAGGGTTCCAGCTTGTATATAAACTTTGGCTGTTGTGGGGAGAGGTTTATTTGAATCTTCTCCTCGAAGTGATATTTTAGTCGAAATCTCACTTTCCCATTTTTAAAACACTTCAGATAGGAGCTGGCCATAATAATTTGATTTATTGTTATTTTTTTCAGTAAATACCCTCTTGGACTATTTTATGCATTAATCTGGATTTGATGTGGATTTAAACATTTACAATGCAAAATAATTTGGGTTAAAAATAATCCTCCTTGATAAAGCTAAAAAAAMCCCCACAACTGTCACCATCTCTGACAGCCAGGCATCGACGGCAATCCTTGAATATGCAAATCAAGGCAAGGAGACGATGAAGCCGCGAGACCAGGCATGGTGCGTTCGTTTGATAGTCCAGTCAATCAAGTGATGACTGATGAACAGCACGAAGAATCTGGGTCTCGAGCTGCTGAGTCTCAAACCTAAACTGCCTACTATTGCTCAGTAAGTGTGTCTTCAAACAGTGCCAGCCCATGCTGTACCTCTTCCCTATTCTCAGTTTGGGATTTCCAGCAGGAAAATGCTTCTCCGGGTTCAGTATAACGTAGGAAGGACCATGAGACTGAGACACCCTTCCCCTGCTCTGGCAGACAACCGTACGCAGTCCTGTTCGTAAACTGAGGGACTCCACCTCAAACTAGGTACAGGTTTATTGCTTCCAGTATCGCTATTAGCAGGTTGTATCAGAAATAGCTCTGATTGCTGGAAGCCTTTTAATCGCCAGAAACCTGGTTTGCTGATGTCCAGTGAATATCTGGAAGCCCTTGTGCCAAGCTYGTGTTTGGCCTGGATGGCTCTGTTCTTTCCGCCAGAAGACGGAGGCAGCAGGCTACTGCAGATGGGGTCTGTTGGTGGGGTCTCGGTTAAGTCTGCCGCCTCTCCGTTCAGCCTCGACTTGTGGAAAGGCTGTTTAGAACAGTTTTATGTTGACGTAGTACCAGTGTTTTTCTGTGGAATCAGTGCTGATTTAACCAGTGTAGAAACAACAACCAAACCTAAAGGTGATCTGATATCCCATTCTCCTGGACTTCATACAAGAGTGCCAAATTGCTGTGTAATGCCATAAAAYTAGAACTGGTGGTGCTTCGCATTCTCTTACAACGAGCAGCTTTCTGTCCTTGATGCCGTGGCAGTGGATAGGGGCTGGAATATGACTGTTCGGAGGAGTTCTGCCTCCTGTCCTGACCATCCTGACAAGTCCTCTCCAGGGATTCTCTGGAAACAGTGTTGTACAGTGCTTTGGCACACAGTGAGTCTCGTGTTACATAGGACAYACAGCTTATGTATACTATCAGTAATAAGAAATCAGAAGTCATTAGTATCTCGGTTTATTCTGAGCATTTTGTATGATCTGCCTTCTGTCTGCAGCTAATAGGTAGTAAAATCTCAAGTGTCTTTTAGGAAATGGCACTGACACAAAGTTACTAGAAGATTAATATTTTCGAGAAAATAGTTCTCAAATGCAGATATTCTCGATTTAGACCTTTTCATCAGTAGAGGTGCCAGTATTTATTTTGACCATTCCTCCRTCTAAAGCCACTGCGGTCTTCCTCCTCGCACACCTCACGTCTGCTCTCCATGAGATTGCCTGGCCCCGGTGGAACAGTTTCCCAAGGTATTTGTTTCCTGAATAGGCACTTGGGGCTTGATAATCTCTGCATGCCAGAGCAAAACTACRAGGGCTTCTGACAATGTAATGCAACACAGTATTCCCGAAGTCATATTAAAACATGCAAATTATCTAAGATAATATTCCATAGCAGCCACGAAATCTGGAATCATCTATTGAAAACTGACAAGATAGGATGTGCCATCATGTAGTGGGGAGCTAACCGTCACCGCTCAGGTGAGAGGTCTTGGGGCTATRATACGTAGTTCTCTGAAAACATCATTTCAGTGCTCAGTAGTAATCAAAAGATCAGATCAAATGTTAGGAAATATTAGGAAAGAAGCAGAGAAAAAATAAACCTCATTATGCCATTTATATGCATCTTTCATGTGTCTACCTCTTAAATAATCTGTACAGTTCTCATCTTATCTCCAAAAAGTTATAGGAGAATTGGAAAAGGTTCAGAAAAGGGCAACAAAGATGATCAAAGTACAGAACAGCTTCTATATGGGGGAAGACTATGAGGCAGATTAAGTCCCTTCAGAGGCAACTGACAGATGTGATGATGGTCATAAAATGTTTCTAATTTAATATACAGGGTAAATAGGGAATGATTGTTCATTATCTATTCTGGTACGAGAATGAGGGGGCATCAAATGAAAATAGCAGTCAGAATGTTAAAAACAAACAGACAAAGAAATGAAGCTSTTTTTTCACACRGTAAAAAATTATTTCCCACRGCTCTTCTGTAGCAGGATTATAGATGCTAGCARTAGGTRGGTTCAAAAGTAACTGAACAGTTTCATGGAAGAAGAATCCATTGAGGACTATGAAAAAGAGAAACGTGACTTGTAATTCAGAAAGTCCTTTAATTGCAAGTTTTGGTGGCTGGAAGAGTATTCTGGGGAAGCATCATGGCTCACTTACTACATATTTTTGCCAAAGGGCTCTGGTATTGGTCACTATGGATGATGGGATATTGGCTAGATGGACTTTTTAACTACATCTAATTTATCTTCTTATATCTCTTAGCTACTGTAAAGATTTGATATATCTGGTTTAGTTACAATACCTTCCCAATACTGTATGTTTTAGAATGCCATAATGAATATACCATAATTATACCTTTATAGTAGCATCTGTGGTACCCGCAATCATAGGTATTTGTCATCAAAAGATCAGAAAAATCCACTGGGTCTTCCTTTCAGTCATATTTTGAATTAGCTGCATAGTGTGGCCATGGGATAGATCAAAAACTAAATATTTATCAAAATTCTGATACCATTGTTATCCCAAATTCTGGTAATGTCTTTTGCCTCCTGCTTTTATAGTTTCTCTTGGGTTTTTAAAGTAATCTCAAATGGTGTCTCGGCAGAAGGTACCGTCGGTAGTCCACGGTTCCCTTGCGCTTGGTCTGGCATCAGGGTGTTTCTGCTGGTCCATAGGGTCCATCCAAACGGTGAGGAGGTGCCTGGCATGGTGGAAGTGCCTGAGTTAGTCCCTGGGGATTTCTGTTTTTTTCGGGAAAGGTTAGCCCAGAGCTGGCCACTGACCGGTGGGCTCTCCAGCTCGCTAGCTGCTGCTCTTACTGAGCAACGCTAAGCTGCACGCAGGGCTTGAGAGATTCATCAAGTGAGGAAAACCCAGCCGTCAATAAGCAGCTCGGTGGGGTCGGTCAATGAACTGCTTTCAGATGGTTACYGACCAGCGAGCTGGTTCTGCAGGAACAATCAGGCAGTCTTTAGCTGCTATCAACCGCTTCCATCACCTCCGAGACTGGCAGTTTTCCAATAAAGCCGATACGCCCTCCCCCGGGCAGGGTCGTCGGCAGGAGGTGGGCATTGTCTTTCTACTCCAGCAATTTGACAACAACGTTAGCTTACACTCTATTAGCGGCAGCGACACCCTGACCCCTGACCCTGGCATTGACCGGTGGCCCACGCCGCCGCCGCGGACGCCCGCCGGTTAAGGTGGTCTGGTGCAGTTCCTTGGAGCGGCTCCGGACACGCGTGTCCCCCACAGCTGGTCCATGCTGAAGGAACGCTGGCCCGACGGCTACGCTGGGAGCCGGCACCTCTGACGTGCCCGCTGCCGCGACGTCTGGATGCCCGTTGTTCCGGGAATACTGCGTGAAGATGTGCCTTGTCCGGCTTGTTTAGGCTGAGCTGCTCCCTGYGCTGGGGTAAGGAACACCCTGGAGGTTCCTAAAATTAAAATAGCAGAGGGGAAACTTAAACGACTGTTCCATCCAAATCAGGTTGTCTCAACTTATAACTTTCCACGTCACTTATCTCTGCTTTTCCCTGTTGAGGACTTAGAGGCCTCCCCGTCAATAAAAACATTAGCTTGCTAAACAGTCTTACGCCTTTTCCTCTCAGGATTAACCCTTCGGGAGCTGGGGTTTCCTTTGGATTTGTTAAGATATTGATCACAGATCATGTTTGCCTTTCAAACTCTCTCTGCTTTAGACTTGACAGATAGTTTCAGTGTTGCAGTCAAGCAGCAAATTCACTGTAGCCACACAGAAAAAGGAGTTGCAGTAAAAATTTCCCTTGTTTTCATTTGGGGATGGAAAAGATACCTCTTCTATAGCCTTCAAAAGAGACATGTTCGCCACCATCAGGAATAACTTATTGGTTATTCTTGCAAGGCATTGCTAATTAAACAAATATTGAAATGTTAAACAATGTCAGATGTAGTATATATATTTTTTCAGTATTGGCAAAAATTGTATTAAATTAAATTAAAATATGCTTCAGCCTAATTCAAATCTTCTTTTCCTATTGAAAAATCATGCCCCTTTTCAGTAACTGTCTGTAAATGTGCATGAAATTTTAAAAGGAAGCCAACTGAGATAGCCCCACTGTTACTGGTTAAGAACAGATTAAAGAAGCTCTTAGGAGAATGACTTAGAAGAAACTTTGCAAAATGCAAAGGTCATATTTTATGACCCAGCTGACCCAAATGGATACAAAAATATCAGGATTAGTGACCCATCCAGAAAGCGAACATGGCTTTTTCATACATGTGGTAAATTTATTCTCTCAGTTCACAAGAGCCGACTGAGAATCTGGAGTAAAATGTGCGCTCGTTTTAGTTACGGCAGTTTGCTCTTGCATCTCTCATATATATTGTGTCYCTCTCTTACACACACTTTTAAAAATGCAGATGCACCTGCCTGGCTCAGAATCAGGCAAAACGGGTCTGGTGCTCCCCTGCACCCTGGACGATATTCTCACGTCTTTGGGCTCCTGGTGTATCTCCTTGTGGAGCTCTGCTGTTCCTGCACAGTTATTGCTTTCTCTTGCAACTCCTTCATRAATTAGATTGAGTCTACCTGCTTTGGTTTACAGCTGTCTATTAGMCCTCCTACGATCTTCTCTATTTTTCTATCTAGTTCAGGATTTCTTAATTTTTTCCTCCTTCCATGATATTTTTGAAGAAGGATTTTTTTTTAATTCTGCCATGGACTGCATGTAAGCAATGTCTTTCCCAATTTACTACACAAAAGGTAATGCACACACTGGACAACATCCAAGTTCTTCTTCTTTCTATGTTTTGGTTTAACCAAAAAAAAGAAAAAGGGCAATATAAAAATTCATCCAAGCCTTGTCTCCCTGTACGGTCCCTCAAACCAAAAAGGTCTGACCTTAGCTGCTCTTTCCTCAAATAATCACTCCATCTCCTTCCATGGTCTTTTTGGTTTACCAGCAACATCTTCCTTTGTGCATCAACTGAACTCTCCTAACGCTATAGACAAATCAGGTCGTGTAACCCTGTAGTCCCCAACTTGGAGCTCATGTGGCAGAGCAGGCAACCATCACAAATCTCTTCTTTAAGTGAAAAACCTACGTTCCAGGAATTTAATATGCTGCCTCCCCCTTCCTGTTATGTTGTACAGAGATTGCTTTGCTTCTTTCCAGGCATCATCTGGTTCTAAATGTTATTCCTGTGGTTTTTGCTAGTCTCTTCTCGGTGTTTACTTTTTGACTCTTACTCTCGTTTAGGCCACTGAGATTTCTCATCGTCTTCAGAATTCATATAATGGGTTTGCATAATTTTCTGTATTGTGCATTGGGGAAATTATCTATTCAACATATGGCTGCTGAAATTACCTTAAAACACTCGATTGACGTATGAAGCATAATGTTATTTATCTTCTGACTTACCCATCTCTGTACCTGACAACATTCTCTGGAAATTCCTTAGTGCAATTCCAGCGTTACCATGACCATCTTAAAACTGTGGCATAAGCCTAAAGGGAAAGGTTCTCTCCCCTTGCAGTGTTCACATCAGATAAGAAGCAAAAAAAAGTCATGATTTGAAGAAGTCCTCACAAGGCTGGGAATAATGACAATTGCAGTGCTGCCGTTAGTTTGCTATGTCATACTCAGGAAATCGCGTCACTTCCCTGCTTCAGAGAGATGGTAATAGTTCCTGTTTATTTCGAAGGGGTGATGAGAGGATCAGTTAACGTTTCTCCATCATTTGCAGTAGATTAAGTATGAAGTTTCTTTGTGGGCAGCTGTTACATTAATAATAACACAACGCATTGCGTTTATTGATCGGACTTCTTCATATTAATCTGTGTGATCACCTGTCCTCTGCCAGGCCTGATCCCGGGCCGTTTAACAGGGAAGTAGAGTCTTATTCCTGCAGATAGTATTTGTTTAAGAGGATTTCCTTCCTGGTGCAGGGACAGCAGTAGCCATGCCAATAAGGGTGGGGGTGATTAYGAGAGCTTGGCTGGTGGAATATAATCCCTGTGCTGCAGCGATCCGATCTGGGAAAGATTGCGTTTCAAAGGTAGCGGCTCATCCCTGCTCGAGGAGCGGTGCTCCACCTGCGAACGGGGCTTTAACGAGAGCCGACAGGCCTGATTTCTCTGGCGATACAGTAAAGCAACACGACCGGTTCTGATGGTTTGGGGGTCCTGACCTTTAACAAGGACTCGTGACGTAGGGCGAGCTGCCCAGGAGGGCCGGGGGGGCAGGAGGCCAGGGGGACAAGGTCGGCGGATAATGAAGTGGTCAGCATTGGATTTCTGTCACTCACGGTGGTTAAGTACAACAGTGAGGGAGTTTAGTGAAAGAAGCCGTTAAGAGCACATACAGCAAATAACAGAGATCAGGGGATCTGGGGAGGGTTTTAGTTACCTTTCGCTGTGAACTCCTGCGTCTGAGTGACTTTGGTAATGGAGATAGTGAGTGTAAAAATCATGCAAAGAAAATGAGAGAACGAGAAAGGAGCAAGAGAGATGGAAGTGAACAGTGAAGGAAATCCAAGGAGACTCTCAGTGTGACTGAGCATTGAGATCAAGTGCTGAGGCCCGGAAAACAGGAAGGAAATCGCCGCCGGCAGCAGCAGCAAAATAGAGGTCTGGGTCCGAGGTGCCTGAAGATATAGTCGGTGAGCTGCCAGCTCGCGCTCCAGCAGCTGCTTTCCAGCCGGCAGGTCGCCCTCCTCACCCTGGGCAGGTCAGGACCTTCCTAGGGCCTGTGCCGGTCGAGCACCGCCTTACGGTGGTGGCCTCTGGGGACTGGGTGGCCACGAGGAACCCTACCTCAGTGGCCACGGAGGAACAATACCCCGTCACAATGCC